>NC_056733.1:712925940-712959317 GCF_019279795.1 Protopterus annectens | reverse complement strand
ACCCCCCAAAAAATTTTAATTCCCAAAAGGGCTTGCTTAATTTAACAGGCAGGTTTATAACCTAGACTTAGTGGTCTTAGTAGGAAGACACAATGGATTCTCACGTGCTGAATCTTTTAGGTCGCACGTGTTTTCCGCAGGGCAAAGGATTCTTTTCCCTTTCCTTTTCTTTCCCTTTCCCCCCCCCCCCCTTCTTCTTCTTTTTTCCTTAGTCCTGCATGGTTACAGCACAAACAGAATGTTTAATAAACTAAACCTGAGCAAATATGAGCAGTATTTATCCCTTATACACACCTCATACAAGGCAAACTTGTTTTTAATGTTTTAAGTGAGTATCAGAGTATACTTTTTGATAGATCTACTTACATATTTTGTATAGTAGTTTATGGTAAACAGTAATGACATCTGTTTTTTGTCATCTATATTATTGTTAAGTCGCTGAGATCTTTTTTCATATAATTGAATCCATTTCTTATTGTTGTGTGCTACTTTTAAAAATGATTCTAAGTATGGGATGCTTTTACTTTTTAGCACTTTGTATGTGTTTTTAAATACAACTGTTCGGTAACAGGAAATAGGAGTATGTCATTTCCTGATGTAGTATTTTTAAAGTGAGTGTTTTTTGTCTAACTTGTTTCTCTGAAGAAGCTGC
The DNA here is from genome assembly GCF_019279795.1 of Protopterus annectens. Classification (NCBI taxonomy): domain Eukaryota; kingdom Metazoa; phylum Chordata; order Ceratodontiformes; family Protopteridae; genus Protopterus; species Protopterus annectens. The sequence continues at coordinate 712,958,665 of NC_056733.1, read as the reverse complement.
AGTGGTCTGTGGCGAAAACGCTCTTTTGGTTTGTTCAAAATAAAAGCGTTAAGAAGCTTTTTGACTCGGAGGCGTTTCTGTCTGCAAACAAGGTTCCTCATTGTGTACCCGATGCTTCTCACACAGGTTGGAGGTCACACCACACAGGGTTGGTGCTGAAGGTGCTTTGTCACACTCATATCTGGACCCAGTGGAGGGCCACAGGGCTCACTCCTGTGCACCCTGCCAGATGGCATCCGACCTTCCAATGTGCATGCAATCATTGGGGGATTGTAGCAGACAAGGTATGCAGATGACTACGCACCGGCCGACATACCCAGCACCCCATGTTACACGTACATCCACCTAGGGCGTCATAGACATGGCTGACTGGTGCCAGAGCCATGGCCTGCTAACAAATGCCAGAGAAGGTGCAGCCCTACCCAGTGTGAAGAACATGTTCGTCCCAATGTCACATGTAGGTGGTACGCCATTGAAGATGGTGGACATGTTCAGGGTAATGGCTACCACACCTGTTGGCAACCTCTGTCAACACACACAATGGCAATGTGGGTGTGAAGACATTCCATTGTGGCCTCCTGGTCTGGATGGAATGGCAACCACATCAGGGGTGTTCATTGTACCCCTGTACACATCACACACCAGTGCAATGACTGCGTACAATGGCACATGTGGCCTGTAGCTAACCTGACGCCTGCAGCACTCAGAAGGACCGCAAATGTTCCACAAGACGGGGATGACGCTGCTAGGACATGTGTCACAAGGTGCACGGCCAAGGGGACACTGGCTGTGGATCTGCACAGCACAGCTGCTCCGTGGTGATCTGTGCCCGACATACACGGCCATGTCTGACCTGGGTGACATGGGCACATTCCACCTCCCAGGCCCCATGCGAACACGGGCACAGAAGCGACTGTCAGACACCTCAACCCAAAGATGAGTGGGACGTGCTGGGGGAACAGGGTAACAGCCAGACACACACCACAACACGGGGAGGAGTGCCAGGCCATGTGAAGGAAAGGCCCTGACTGCCTTTGTCCAGGACTGCTACTGACATGTGGATGTGTGACTATAGTTATGCGCCAGTCAACCTCTGTGTGTCACTGCTAGACCAGGGACTGGGGACTGATGGATATGGCATCACCATCCTGAGGGGTGTTAGATGCCACACACAGTAATGCTAGGTCCACACATGTCGTAGGGCACATATCCTGTCACGTTCATGTGTGCCTATGTACCTATGTAGGGGTCCATGCCAGATGTGGGTAACTGTGCTATGCTGATTTTGCCAGACATGCCTGTGGGTACACCACGACTACACGTGGGGAACTAATTACAGTGCTCCCAGTAGGCACCTGCAAGTACACCATCAGTATCATACGGGTTAACTGCACCGACATGGTGCTACACATGTAACCACCACACATACTGTGTACACATATCAATGAATGGTGCACCTGTCCTGCATGGTATGTCTGCTGCATGATGTCCGTGCAGAACACACATCACATACACACCTGTCACCAGCCATACACACACACCACAACATACACAGCACGTACTATGTGGACACAGGTATCACATACACCTCTCACTATCGTGTCCACCCTGTGCATCATAATATGTCAGCTTAACCGTGCATTGATGGTGTGGCTCACAGTTATGCGGCAGAGACTTAATCATTTGCACAGGGTGATATGTGCCACAGGCATGGGCTGTACCAATGGATGACATCATGTGTGTGTGTAAGGGCCAGTGCATTGAGTGGGCATGACTATGTAGATTGCATGTGGGTGTGGTGGAGCCCTACAGTTGTGTCTGCTGTGTGTGGGTGTGTGTGTACACAGTTCAGTCATCTGTGATGCCTACACGCGGTATGCTTCGCAGCCCCTGACTGTACAGTGCAGGTGTTACGGCTCACTGTGTCTGCCGGCGCGGCGACCCGCCGCCTGCCTGGGGTCGCACGGGCACGACCGGGTGGAGGTACAGACTGTCCACTCTCCGATGTCACATGTCCGCTGGAAACGTGCCCACGACGGGGCCGTCCAGGTGGCCTGCTCTGTCCAGGTGTGGATGGTGTGGTAGCAGCTGCAGTGCTACTGCTACCATCACTGTCTGTGTGGGCATGGGAGGTGGCACGCACACGCTGACCTGCAGCAGGTGGTGTTGCTGGCACACGCCCACGTGCCCTATGCCTCACCCCTACCTGGTGTTCCTGCACGGAGTGCGCACGCTCAAGGATGGCCAAGCCTCGGTCGATGAGACCAGCCATATCGCCCAATCTCCTATCCAGAACATCGGCAAGATGCTGTTGTGCATTCGCCAATGCCTGGATGCTGTCATTTAGGGTACGGATTGCAGACCTCTGCAGCCTCTGCCCCTCCTGGTTCTGCCATTCGGCACGTGCCTGCGCCGCCATTACAGTCTGGAACATGCGTCTGGTTATACCAGCTGCTGCACCCTGGACGGCAGGTGTATGTCTAGCGGTGCTCCCCCTACGGGCAGCACCTGCCACATGCCTGCGTGGCACTGCACCAGTCCTTACACTGGCAACATCGTGTGTCCCCACACCTTCTGCAGCCACCACACATTCCTGCTCGCGGACAACAGACGCTGACTGACCGTCATCTATGGGCAACGGTGTTGGGGTATGTGTCGGCATGTGAACTGTGTGCAGGGATGAAAGGGACATATGTGTGATGTTCTCCAGTGGCACAGTCTCTGCCTGTGACGACCCTGCCTGTGCCTCATGCACATGCTCATCACCACTAGTATCTGTGGGGACACTAGCATCAGATTGACCGCAGGAGGGTAACGCACCTACAGCACCTGTCAATACAAAGACATACCATCGGTTACAATACAGACACACACACACACACACACACACACACACACACACACACACACACACACACACACACACACACACACACACACACACACACACACACACACACACACACACAGCATGCATGTGATTATGCAGGTGGCATGCAGCATTCACACAACACAGACCAGTGAATGCAGACCAGACATTCTTAGTGGCAGTATGTACACTGCCCTGGTAGGGACAGTACAACAGGCAGGTGTCATTTAGTAGGCATGCAGTACACACATTCATGGTAGTTTGCATGCATCAGCGTGATACACCGTGTGGCCACGGGCAAGTTGGGAGTACACATGGCTGGCAACAGTATGTAATGTACACCGCAAACATGTGCGGTATCATGTGGACGTGTGAAGATGGTGTCCCACCGCATGCACCACATCATGATGGCTGTCATGGTGCAGTGTGATGTGTACAGTGTACAGATACAATGTATGTGTAACAGTGATGTCTGTGTAGGTACGTTTGCTGTGAGCTGTGTGCATAGCTGTACGGTGTGTGGTGCGGGCTCTGTGCCACTGCACAGTAGCAGGACACAGCTATGTGTCTGTGCGATGCGTGACCTGGATGCATTACATTGCCATGTCTGTAAGCCAGTTCAGCTGCTCAGCAGCACATATATGGTGGACATTGGAGGCACCTGTAGTAGCTGTGGAGAGGAATGTCATGTCACTGGTGTACTACATCAGATGTCCAGGGGGTCCACTACATTGATGAACCCACTATGTGTGTACAGGGTGCAATGGTGAGTACCCACTGTGGATGTGCTGTGTGGCAACATGCCTGTAGGTATCAACCATGGCCTTGTCTGTCTGACTCATTGACAATTGTGTGTGGTAGACATTGTGCACACAGCCCTGTGGTGGCCCATGTGACATACAGCCATACTAGTGTGACGTGTCACATTCTCTACGGATATGCTGACAGTGTGTATGTCTGCTATGTTGTGCATAGGTCATATCATGGTGTGACAATGCTGCAGCCAGACATCCACGTGCATGGGACATGGCATGCGCCATGTCACAACGCGGTGCACCGATGCAGGGGCATGGGTCACATTGGTAACACCTGTGCTCTGGCCAGATCACAGCTCACTCTGTGGTACTGTGTCCATACTGCACTGGCATACCAATGCATACTACACATGCAGCCATTGTGTAACACCTACACCATTGTATGCATAGCTGAATGCACGTAACACACCAATTGGTTGTGTGGTGTCATACCACTCTACGGTAACGGGTGTATCTACTGTACATGGGTGGTGTGTATGTCGGGGGTGCGAGCTGTATACCGTGACGGGGGCACACACAGGTGAGCATGTCATGCCTAGACACATGGGGAATATCAATACAGCAGAACATGCGTTTGACTGGCAACAGACTTACCTGCAACAGACCCTTGGCCTTGCGACACGCCAGACGTACCTGTAAAGGCATTACACAAAGGTATACACATTAGCCATTACTATCTCCACAGTCAGCACTGTGCATGACACATCATGTGTGTGGTTGCATGTGCTATGCACATGTCTGCTAACACAACATAGCATACAATGGTTTGCATCTTGTGTGGCCATATACCTGTCATGTATTGCTATATCATGTGTTGTACTATGACACCCACACCCACGTTGCCTATCATACAAACATGCAACACTGACTTACCATGCAGCTCCAGGCTCATAGCTCGGGAGACACCCACCTCCACGATGGACGCAGGTGTTTCTGCGTGTTGTTCCGTGGGTGTCCCCAGACTAGCCAGGAGCTCCTCCGTAGCTGTGAGTGGGGGCTGTGTTGGTGGCCCACCACCTGTCCCATGTTGTTGCCTGGCGATTGCAGCGGCACGCTGTCTTGCATGCCGGATCAGGTCTGTGCAGTGCCTGCGGATTTGTTGGTAGGTGCGGTTGGTTCCGCCCACGCTGTTCACCCTCCTGCACAACTCCTCCCACATCTCCTGCCGTTCTTGTGCCTGCTGTGGCACATGGCTAAACAGGGCGTTGTAGTTACTCTGGAGGTATGGTATGATGACCTCGTCCTCCTGTCGGCTAAATGGTGGAAGCCGGGAACGTGGCATTATCTGGAAGACATAATGATGGTGGCAGGTCACATTCACACTGCTGTGCTGGCATACTGTTGGAAATGCATTGCTATGACATGTACGACATCTGCACAGTGATCTGTGAAGGGCATCGTGGCGGTGACACAGCCGATGTTGTGGCTTCACACCATTGAGCACTGGGTGTCACATCATATCTGTGTGCCACCCCATCACACTGTGCACGCACCATGTAGATATTAGCCTGCCATGGACATGTGTACCTGGCTGCACCTATGTCCATATCAGTTGGCATATGTCCCCATGTGACGCCTGTGCTACTGTTCACCTGTACACTGTGTACATGTCAGTACACATGACTCCTGTGTCCATTGTGAACGTCAGCAGTGGCACTGTACACATACACATGGACACCTGCACATGCATGTGTTGTGCCATGTACTTCCACACAGCACTGTACCGGTGCTGGACAACTTGCCCCAGCTCACCTGTGTTACGATGTGATACACATGGAGCAATGTGTAACCATGACACATTGGCAGGAAAGGCCATGCATAGCGTGTACACGCACACATTGTGCAGAGCATCACACAGCACCTGTAACATGACAGGGTGCATCGCCACCACATTACTACTGTGTATGGTTGATAGTGAGAGTGCCTTTGTCCATTGCACCATGTGGGACCGTGATAGCTCATGCAGCCTTGCTGGTCATCTCTGCATGATATGGCAGGGTATGCCACATACATGGCAATGGGTGTGACCCACTCAGGGGCTGACGGTATTGGCAGGGTGGCTGTCCATTGCTTTTGTCATAGCTGTGTGAAAATGGACATTCCACATGTTTATCACCATGGTGTGGACACTGTCCTCCAGGCAGGTATGCTGTACGCTGCTTGTTGAGGGTGTGTGTGGTGCATGCAGGTATCACACATCCATGCATACACTGTAGCCCTGGCAGGTGCTATGTGCTGGGATGTTGATCGACACAGTGCTGTATGTGTACACACACCGCTATCCCATGCACATGGATATCTGCCTGAACTGATGTGGGTAACACATATGTGTACATACATTGCCCGCTGCCACCCACATGTCTGCTGCTGCACTACACACCGCTATCCCTCCCTGTGTGAATGTGGTGTTGGCCTCAGCAGAGGTATCCGTGTATGGGGACATGGATGTTCACATAGCAGGCCCACTGATGGTATCGTCGATCTGACCATACACATATGATGCACCCTCACACATACGACCCATTCATATTGTTGTTCACAATGGTGACACGGCTATATTGCTATGCCGGAGCCATTCACAGACATACATACACAGAGGCATGCACGCCCATCTGTGTCATTGGCCGGACTATTGGTGTGGTTTGGCACCTAACGTGTTTGACTGCAGGTGGCACAGACCTACTGTGCACATGTCTACATGGTAGGCCTGTTCTACGGTAGGCATCTGTGATGTGCTGTGCACATCTCATACCTGCACATTTGCTTGTTGTCCATCAGTCCACAGGCCAGTGGTGGGACATACAGGGATGTTGCGGAACATATGTACATGCGACCCTGTACAACTGTGACGCTAGCCTCTCAGATGCTCATGTGTCGTGGACGTGAACACCGTACACACACATGTGGTTGTGGGCCGTCCATACCCATCTCCACCTGTGGGTTGCTATCATCCCACACACTCCTTGTACTGTATGTTCAGGCTATGCAGCTATGTGGGGCTTGTGTGCATACAATACGATACTATGTGCCTTTGCACCCATCACAGACATTGTCACACAGGTACACCAGCAGCCATACACATCGCAGATTGTTGTCAGCATGTCACATGTGGTACACACCTAACACATCTCCTGGCGGACATGGTACTCTGTATGGGCATGTCCAGTAGTGACATACCACAGCTACCCCTACATGACGGCTATGCAGGACATGTCTGTGTACATCTACTGTGACATATACACAAGCAATGCCCCCCTACCGACATCACATGGTACTACCTGTGGAGTATGTGTGTCTGCATCCATGCTATGGCCATAGATGACAATTGTACATCTATATGTGCAACATACCTCAGTGGGGGTTGTCATGAGCACATGTTCCATGTGTCAATGCATTGTTTGTGTCTGTTGGGCAGTCATTGTTGTGCATGGTTTACATGGCTGACATAGTGTACTGTGTCTGATTCCAGGTACTTCATTGGGCTACCAGCATTGTACATTTCTACAGCACATTCCAGCCATCATGTAGCCAGCTTAGCTGACAGTGGGAGGTGTTCCGCCATGTGCACATATGTCACACGGTGCAAGGGTGACTGACACACATTGTCGGGACTGGGTTCTGAATGCTGTGGATGTGTGTACCGGTGTTGACAACCATGACTGCACCAGATGGTGTCTTCTGCATGTGTGACATTCACAACAAACACCCACATTCACATAGCAGCACATCGTCCACGACAATTGACATTCCTGCCTGAACACTGTGTACGGTATGTTTGTATGACCACTGCATATATCACTGGTGGCCACCAGCATGGCTGCCTACAACAGCAGTGTGTATCCTGTGCAAACATGGTTACACCAGTCACACCACACCTGTGCCAGCTGGCCCTGTAGTGGGTGACAGTGCAGTTCCATTCATCATGTAACAGTATACATCATGCACCAGTATGTTGCAGACATGTGAACGGCTGTGCTACTCAACATATGCACACATGACACATCACCTGGTACACCGTGTCTGCCTTGCCACCTGCTATTGTGACCACCCTGTGATGACATTGTACGCCCACATGGACGTGGACATGTGATGGCTCAATGGTGAATTAACCGTCCAGGTGTGTGTCTAGCCAGGTGTCCAGTAGCCACTGGTCTGCATGCAGGGATAGTCTACATTGGCCTACTCTGTCACTGGGACTGTTGACTATGGTCATACTGTTGTTATGCAGGCATGTGCTGTTTGTCCAGTCTGATAGTCGTGTTGAACCACACTACCGTGGCACACATGACGGTGGACATCTGGCTAAGGTGTGCAGCCCACATGTACATCTTCTCATGCTATGCTGCCTGTGCAGCGGTGTCACATGTCTGCCTCTGGCAGGGCTGTCACAGGTAGGCACAGCATGCAGTGATGTGTGACAATGCTTACACCCTCCACTGTGCTGTACAGTAGCACTGCACACACAGTACAGCACACATGTCATTTATCTACGGTGCCTGGGACATGCCTCCATGCCCTACACGGCACACCTGCCAGTCCAGATTGTACACAGATCATACCTCCCAGTCACATACCTGGACTGCAACACACACAGGTGGGTGGTTCCCACACCACACCGTGATTTACACACATACTGTATTTTCCCATGACACATTGCATCATAGGTAGTCCATGTTCAGATACCCATGTTTGTGGCCAGTACACACATTGTGACACGCGACAGTGCAGACACTGTACACCACAGGTTACATGCCAGTCGGGTTGGCATGCTGTACATTGCACCTGGGACAGTTGCTACTGCTATGTATTGCGGGCAACAGGACCTTCCCTAGTATGGACTCCCACGTACCCACACATGCTTGGCCATGCAGTACGCATAGCTGGGTGACACATTACACGACACATACCATACCTGCAATACCCTCAGCATGCACCAAACCTCCATGTGTCTGTATGCTAGGCCTACACACCTCCCCCCTCTGTTTGCTGAACATCCATGCTTACCATCCCTGCTAGCCACACCCTAAGCACACAACCATAGCAGCATGCATGGTACATACACACTACAGCCGGTATTACTGACATCCACTGACAGAGGTAGTTGAGGGCATGGCACCCCGTCCGATGGACAGTCTATGTGCCTATGCCAACAGTGATCACAGTGCACTTCTGCTACATTTACACACTGGTAGGGACCATGCTATCCCACACTGAGACATGGTGGTGCTGGCACTTTCACAGACGCCACAGTGGTATTCCTGTTCCATGCACACGTGCTGTATGGGCACATGTGCAGGCTGTTGCACGGTAGTTTTGTTCACCTGTGTGTTGTGTGTCACTTGACAGTCATGGTGTGTCCTGCTGGTGCATGACATACTCCACAGCTAGCTACCTACACATGACTGCCAGACATTGCAGTGTGGGCCCTCACGCAGTGTGGTGGTATGTCTCTGCTGTTTGACTACATCCACATTCAATGCAGCATACCACGGTCATGCAGGCATTGACGACACAGATGTTGCTGGCATCCTGCCTGCCAATGGGGTACCTACCAACAATACACACTCTCACTCACTACAGGGTTCCAATCCTTGGCTGGACATTGTATTAACCCTGTGGACACATACATAGTACTGTCATGCACATGTTATGTCTGGGAACACAGTCCCAATGTCACCTCCAACCGCCGTAGTTGTTGTATCCCGCCAACCTGGCTGTTACATGTCTCTGCAGCAGCACACGACAGTGACTGCTAGCCCATTCATGTACGTTGTGCACCCTGACCACCACACTACCACATCTATCACACTACACATGGATGGTACTGCATTGCACGTATGGGGCTGCATCTCTACACCCATGACTGGGCCATTCAGTATGGCACTGGGCCACATCTTGACATACATGCTTCACACACTCAATGACTACCTGCATGCCTTTCCTGGCACCCTTGTTGGGCTTCTGTGCACCACAGCACACCACATCCCATGCTGGCCACCTGTCATATTATTGCATGGGTGGTTGGGGTGCTACAGAGGGTATCACATCAGACATGATCCGCTCTTTGCCCTTCAGCACCATTCCACTTTATGCTATTGACAGTGTACACATCCTGCATCACATCGTACTGTATGTTTCGGCATGTTACGCCATGTGCCTTCTGTACAGTTCACACAGTGGTGCAGGCATATCATGCTGACTCCAACATTTCAGGGACGTGTGGCATTGCACATTCCTCAGACATGTGGCCCCTCATGCTCAATATTTGCATACGTACACTACCTGCTGTCACACAGTACTGTACATGCCTACATGTACCACTTCTACATACCTGGCAGCATTCTAGCTCATCCTGCTCATGTTGCTGACACCCATACAGGTGTCAGTGTGGCAGATATATCATGTAGATATCATTGCATCAGTTACATCACACATAGTGCATACACATCACATTTGCATACTGACAGTCATGCGGTGTGTATCACATGGATACTGTCCGTATACAGGCATATCACGTTGTACATGGTTGATGTACACACACATGGCCCACATGGTGCTGTGGTTGCCATATTACACCATAGCGTGGGTACACATGTGCAGGACTACACATTTCTGGACCGTATGTCTAGCTGATACCTTGGGTGCCCTTGTACCTGTGCCATACACACATGTACACGCAGGCCGTGTTACAATGACACATGTGTGGTGTACCTTACACAATGGATACAACGTTACATGTCTCAGTATAGTCATGCTGTGCTCTCTACCCAGCTCAGACAGTTGACATATGCAAATGACAGTCATGTAACACATCTGTGCTCACCTGCATGCCACGAACACAGGGGTGTAATGTACTCTGCCATGGGCCATGTTCTCCACAGTACTGATGCATGTAGTACTCCTACATGGCATTTGCTGTGGGCAGGGGGGGAGTAGCAGTCCTGCATGTGTGCACACATGCCACATTGCTCAGCCCGGGCGTCTGTGTGACATCCACAGACTGGACACACACCATGCTGTGGGACATAGGTCCTGTGCACATCCCACAGGGGCACACTGTGTCACTAGTCGTGTGATAGCTGCCTTGCTGGTGGGTGACACACACCCATGGTACCACCACAGCGGACGTTGTATAGACATGACAGTTGACATCCAGTTCTGCCGCTCAGTGGACACTACCATGGGGGTGTCAGTACTGTGTACATTGCACATGTGTTTACACACGGCCCTGCTGGACATCATTGTGGCACACATTGCACCTGCTATGGAACGTTTGGACATGGTCACTTGCTGTTACCTCCATTTTGGGTACCTATTCTGCTACTACATTGTCCCATATGTGCAGGCCATACATATCTTGTGTATGTATATAACATTAGCCCATCGCTCCATCATGCATGCTATGCCTGTGATACTGTCTATGATTTGTGAACATATCCATCATGCCAGCTTTGCATTACACATAATTGACATAGTCGCCCTACTGCGTGGGATAGGTGCACGCGTCGTGCGCACATTCCGTATGACATCGACGGTATATGCCCATGCACATGTGTGCTGTGACACTATACATAAATGTCCTATCCCCTGCTGTGGCACTTCAGTGTTGGATATCCACTGCCAACATCGGCGTCGTGGTGGCATTGTTCTGTGTTTGCAACCCCTATGGCAGACCTGGGGTAGGGTTACCACCTGTGCCTCTTTGCAAGGGACAGTCCCTCCTTGGGCAGTTGTGTCCTGACAAATGTATCACAAATGGCAAATGTCCTGAGATTGTGGGACATCACTATATCCCATTCTTATGTAAGAGTTGCATAACATACTTGTTTATGTATGTACATTCCTAACTGTTACAAGACACACAATAAGCAACTGACCTGCTACAAGACTACACATTTCATTATGCAAAAGAGTAGAGTTCTAACCTTTGTACTGACCATGGGTATGTGTCCACCTGTAACATCTGAAGTGTGTCCCGACGATTTCACACTTTGGCCTTTTGAAAGGGTGGCAAGCCGGCCCTGGGGTTATCACGGGTGTTTACATGTTGTCCCACTGCTGTGCACACGTTGTCCACAGTTGTTGGTATGCTGCGCGTTTTAGCATTACATATCCAACCTTCGCCTCTCTGCCAGATAGACAGGTATCTTTACCTACACACACCGCTCACATACTGTACAGATTCGTCATACGATCGCGGCGTTACACACCAGTACATGTCGTGGGTTCGACATACCTTTCCGGCCTTTTGTTCTGAGTTCGTCTCTATTCCCTTGTTTCTCTTGTTTCTCTTTCTCTATTTGGATTAGTTCGGTATGAACATACGGTTTGAATATCCAGGAGGTCTTCCTTATATTCGTCGTCGCCTGATGCATGTGGGTTAATCAGGCCAATAGCTGTTCCTCGGTGTGTACTTATGAGCATATCAGCGGTGATCCCCCTTCCTTTCGTTCGTTACGCGTCGGCACTAGGCCATGGTTCTTTCCTCGTGTGGCCGTTGGTTATTTGCAATACCTTCGTGAGGATGGTATGTATTGTATCATGTTTGTGTGACTGCATCCGCTATGTGTGTTGTCGGGTACATTTCGCTGTGGTGTTAGCCGTGGATTGTGTGTGTTGGGTATGGTATTGTGTTCAACATGTGGGTCCCCGTGTCCTGGCGGCATCTGTCGATGGCGTTGTGCATTCAAATGTGTTACCTGGCTGTTATTTTCCTGTACATAGCGAATGCATGGATGCATGAGCCGCTGCTAGTGTTTCCCAGGAGCTTGTTGTGGGTATGCCGCTGTCATTCACTGCCTGTATGTGTTTGCTACTGTTTTAGCTGTTATCCCTTTGATATGTGCAATGGGGTATATCTGCGGATGTGGGTGATGGGGACGGTGTGTGAGTCTTGCATTTATACATACCAGATATGCTTGTGTGTGTGCTCCATCCGTGCTTAGGAGCTGCGGGTTACCTGTGTGTTGTTCCGGGAATATTTGTTTTGTTGATGTCGTCTGCTGTCGGTATCGCCTGCATGTGTGCTTCCTGCACGTATTCCTCCTTCACATCGGTTATATATCTGCGGATGTTCGTCCGTGCCTACCATCCATTGGCATTTTGTCGCTGATAGTTACGCTGATTGTGGTCCTATACTTGGGGCGGTCTGTATGCTACCGTTAGCCTCCTATTCGTGTGCCGCTTGCTTACGTCACGGTCGTGGAACACACCGCGGTATTTACCGGACCGTGACTGTTCACGATCGGTGCCAGGATGGCACATTCGTATTTTCGCCGTACATGCCTGATGCTGTGTAACGTTGCCGACGGACCGTGTGGAGTGTACATTATGGCCGCCATACCTACGGTCGTGGTTTGTACATGCGTCCTTTGCATCTCCTGTTTGCTATGGCCCTGTGGTACACTTTGGGACATTTGCGCTTTGCATCATTTTACGTCGCCACGTGCATAGCCACTGAGGAGATGTCGGTACTACTTTGTGGGTACTGCTGTACATACGCCTATGGTTCCTGTACTGTATGCCTACGCCTATTATTACACTCCGGCTGTGACATGTCACCTTCATACACAGTTTACACTGGCACACACATTACACACACACAGCGGAACACACGACAACCTCACCTCACACATACACATATTGCCGCCATGGCTGTCAACCTTCTATTGCCGGAGTGGGGAACACACACAGTAGTAATGTGAAACACATGGGCATAATGTGGAACACATAGTAATGGCATAGTGACAACTTCAGCTAAGTAGGTCATAGGTTGATTATGATATGATGATTTACTTACAGTGAAGAACCTTTACTAACTTACTATGAGTACATTGTATTTACCAGGATGTCATTTATATACATTCCTAACAATGGTTGTTTGAGAGACATTTTCAATGTGGAACTTGGAGGAACTGCGAGGAACATGCACTGTTTTACACCCCAGATGAGGTACGTTCCACATAATGTCGTACACTTCACTGGTATGCTTTCCGCTTTCGCACCGACGGTTGGACACAATACCTACATTGGCCGCATCGCCGGTGGCGGCGTGTATCTCCGCACTCATGTCCTATGGATATGACACGCACATATGTAGGGTTGCCACCTTTTCAAATGGCCAAGGTGGGACATTTTTAGTACGTCAGGTTTTGCATGCCAACACATACCCACGGCCAGTACAGAGGACAGCGATTCACTTTTTTGACGGAATACAAAGCTGTAGCATTACAGTTGCTTATTCTGTTTATTATCATATTTAGATGTTTCTTCTACAAAATAACTGTTTTCTGCAACTGATAGCGTAATTATGGGAAATGGTTTTGTCCTACAATCTCAGGACATTTGCCATTTTGTCATTGTTTTGCAGGACACAACTGCCCAAAGGTGGACTGTCCTCACAACGTGGGACAGGTGGTGACCCTACACATATCCCGTTACTGTACCGTGGACCGGTGACCATCCCGACACGCGGATATGTATTGCTGCAGGTTAACATTTCCATGGCTGGCATTACCTGCCCTGCCCACCCTCCAGGATGATCGGGTTGTCGGTCACTATGTTTAATATGTGGTGATTTCGCGTCTTACTTATCTGTGACCTTGCATCCCTGGGTTCCATATTACCCTGTTGTCCTTTCTATCTGTGTATGCGTACATATATTTCTACATGTGTACTAATATGTATTTCGGTATCTGTGTATGCAAATGCGTACATGTGTGGTCGACTTGCGCCGATAGTGGCAGCATATGGCTACGCCGTGTGCTGTTGAAGCGGCGTGCATTGAGGTGTTGGCGTTCCATGCTCTGCTGACTATTGGGTGTGCAGTGTTTGGCCGGTGCCTTTGTTGGAGTCACACATACGTCCGCATACGGTACACATTACGGGCGGACATGTTTGTGTGGCGTCCATTTTACTGTGTGTGCAGGTCAGGAGGTGTCAGTCCATGGGGCCTACACTGTCAAAGTATGTGCTATGCGTTCCCTCTTTGCCAGGGCGTAGGCATATTGGGTACGCCTCTGTCTACCTACTGGGGCTGGCTCAGTGTGTCCGTGGCGACGCACGCCCTGTGCCTGTGCTTGCCCTGGCAGTTCTGGCGGGCTTGGTGGCCCTCCGGCATTATGTCCCTGCAGCAGCTGTTTCCGCAGAATCATATTGTGTAGCATACAACATACTATGAATATGTGGGCACTTGTGCCTGGAGAGTACTGCAAGGCTCCACCGGATGTATCCAAGCACCGGAACCGTGATTTCAACATCCCGAACACACGCTCTATGATTATTCTCGTTTGTGCGTGTGCCTCATTATGGCGTTCTTGCATGTGTGTGTGTGCATTTCTGATGGGTGTCATCAACCACGGCTCCAGTGCGTAGCCAGCATCCCCACAAGGTGACCTTGTGTGATGTCCCCACTGGCGAATACCTGATACAGCTGTGAGGCATGCCAGATATGGGAGTCGTGGTAGCTTCCAGGGCTGCCAGCACACACATCCATGATAATGCCCTGCGCATTGCACCGACCTGGCAATTGATGGAGGGGTATCCCTTGCGGTTTATGTAGCGTCTACCCTGCTCCCCAGGTGGTGACTTGATTTCTATGTGCGTACAGTCTATCGCACCCAGGACCTCCGGTATTGTGCCACACGGTGGAAGCGGCGCATATTGCTAGCCAACTCCTCCTGAGATGTGGGAACTTTATGTGCTCATGGGCATGTGGTAACATGGCATCCAGGAACTGGTGTAGTACCCTGGATGCTGATGCCTGTGAGATGCCCATTATGTCCCCGGTGGGCCTTTGAAAGGTACCTGTAGCCAGTATTCGCAAGCTCACACATACCTTTGTGTCCAATGGGATGGGCTCCCCTCTGTTGTCTCTTGTTCTCAGGCGCGGCCGGCACAGCTCCACTATTTGCTGTAACGTGTCCCTGTCCACCCTGTAGCGCCTACTATCTCCAGGTCTCGCAGCCCCTGGTAGGTCACCCTTGGTCTGAACACTCTCCTTCTCCTGTGAGGCCTACGGTTGTTGTCGGCACCACCCTCCGCAACTCCGTCTGTCTCTGCCACATACCTATGCATCACGGCCACGGCGGCACCCAGCATATACATGTTAAAAGTTCCCCGCCTGTTTACACCCTACGGTGCGGCGTTTGGGAAATCGCGCTGTGTGTTGTGCGCATTCACATTTAGTACTGTTGTGCTGTATACCCGGTGATGTCATTGGGTGTGTCTGTGCCGTATCCATGGATTATTTCCGTGGTTTTACGCTTGCAGCTGCAACGGTACTGCCTGTAGTGTAACATTACAGTTGCCTGCATTGCCTTCGCCTGGCATCTTACATTACTGCATCCTGCACGCACATGGCATATGATGCATTTTATCTGCGGCCGCAGTTATGCTGCATCTGTACTTGGCTGTGCTATTTCGGTTCTTTGCTCTTTGCATTTCTACTACATCCCCTATTATCTTTGCTCTCATATGCCTCCCCTTTCCCGTTCTGCAGGAGTCTGCATGCAGACTTATCAGCTGCCGCGCTTGCCCTTCCTGCATTGATTGGTGTTAATTGCTCGTTACGGATACATTTACACTGCTTCCGCATTTCCTCGTATTCTCAGCATTACCTTCCTATATCCCTGGTTGTTGCCGGTGAGGCCGTCACATGACTGGTTTCGGGAACGTAGTCGCCCTCGTGCACATGCATTTGTACGCGCATTCTGTACTGTCAGCGCATCTATTTCCTAACACGCCAGTCATGATGCTGTAATATGCATTGTACAGCCCAGGTTTGCTGTCCTCCAATATCCTTCCTCCTACAGTGGCACACCCTGTGTGGTTGACATGTATCTGGTGTAGGCCACTCCTCGGTGTAGTACCGCCTCGCTTGCTCCATCCTTACGCTGGCGCCGCTTTTGCGATTCACTATTATCTGCCTCATTTGCATGGAATTGACTACTAATACCTGGTTACGGCGCGGACAGCGCCTCCACTCCTTGACAACCATTGCGCTGGGGTTGCAGCTTTACATACATACTATGGTGTGTGGTGGCTGTGCAGCTGATTTGTGTTCTAATGCTCTTTTCGGACATTATCATATTATTTCATTGCTTTACAACTTCTGTGCACACATCCCGGGGGTCTGCTGTTCTTTCTACGTCGTGCCATTTATGTCATTTTTACATTTTGTGCATATTTTCTTTGGACATTCTCGGTGCCTTTCCACATTGGCATATTGCACCTATATGATACCTGACTTTGACAGCCTTCCGTTACTCCTCAGGTATGTTTGGGTAAATGTAAACCGTTTTTTTTGGTTTACATTGCCGAGCCCTTACCGTACGCCTGCCCCACTTCGTGGATCGCTATTGCCTTCATTTGCATGGTGCAATACCGCACACAGTGTGTTTTGCATACCTACGCCGGGGGCGGGGACCGTCCGGCGCACGCCGGTAGTGCACGTGGAATTCATTCATACCTGAATCGCTAAGCAGCCATATTTGGCATTATAACGCCGACGCTATGCTGGCGCCTGGCGCAAGGTTCATGAATCCCGGGGAGTGACTACAAATTGGCTTAGATGCCATAACTGCAGTTTTACTACACGTGTAGGTCACAGCAAAGATTAAATTTAAGCTCAGACTGCCCACAGTTGGCATAAGTAGTAAGAGAGGTAATAAATAATATGCTTACTGCAGGTGGGAACTCTACTATGAGTAATATGGTTCTCTGCAAGTGTTCCTAGATGCACACAACTGCACTCAAGCATCTACAACTCTCTGCAACTGCACTGAGTCATGCAGAGGAGTCTGAAGGAGTGGGAGACCATGCCCAGTTAGATACGACTGTCTCTTCAGTACTTACTGCTAAGTAAGTGTCAGAGGTGGCACCATTTCGCAGGGTTTTTATGAAGAAGCAGATGGCGCAAACACTTGGAGCTATTGTAAATAGTTCTTAACAGTATGCAACCCTGCTGTGGAATATACAGCATTTCCCAGATGCAATGGGGTTTGGTTCTGAGGTCAAGCATGATTAGGTATCCTCAGGCATTTTCATGTAGTCACAGCCCAGCAGAGTTGAGTGACAATGTCTGCTCTCTCCATAAGTGTAAAAAGGAATCTAGAACACACGGGCCAATCAAACAACACACTGCTCTTGCAGCCAGTAGCAAATTTGCCCAAACCAATAGTAGTACCCCCTACTGTCACCAGAAGATAACTTGCTAAATGAGTTCTAAATGAAGAAATCCTACACAGCACAAATAATGCAGAAAATTATTTAAATCAGCACTAGCTCAATCTAATTTAAGTGCACAAAACAGAAACTTGTACTTCCTAGAGGTAGCAGGGTTTGGTACTCAGGTCAAGTCCAATTAGGCATACTCAGGCATACTCATGTACTCCTAGTCCAGCAGAGGACAGCCACAGTGCCACAACCATTGCAGTACATCCATGGGACACTGATAATGGTGTGAGATCTATGAGAGTTTTTGTAGCATACACTACTAAAGGTGTGAGAACAACTGGAATCTGTTACACTGGTAATAGTGGATGAACTGCAGGTTCTTGTGAATGGCACATAAGCAATGGTAGAAAAACTACTGGACTCTGTATAAGGATACAGTAAATTGTGGGGAAAACATCGGAGTCAGAGTACAGGTAAATGATAACGGTGAAACAAATGTTAGAAAATCATGGGAAACCTCTTGGAGTCCATGTAAGTGACACTGGTAACGAAAGGAGAACTACTAGAGTCTGTGTAGGGACCCTGCTAATGGTAGGTAACCTGCTGGACACCGTACATGAGGTACTGGTAAAGTAGGAAAACAACTGCAGTCTATGTATGGGAGACTGGTTATGGTGGCAGAATTGCTAATATTTTTTGTATGAGGCACCTGGAATACAAGGAGAAAATAGAAATGATTTAGGAAGTTATTTTAATTGTACCTTTTCAGGTGTATTTACTATCTTAGCCATAACTTTTGAGAATCTCCATAGGAACTTGAGGGCTGGACCAGATTCCAAAGCTGTGTATTGTTCTCCACCTGGCTCTGGTTAACACCCTCCTGTCAGTACAAATAGGTAGGAATGTAATATTTATCTTGCCAAATTATGCTAATAATTAAAATAACATGCATCAGGTTGAATTTGTATAAAAATAGAATTTATTATGATATTAAAAATAAATTACGTAGCAGACTATTCAAATGTGCTATACAGCATTAATAAGACAGAAAGTGTCACTTAAATTACTTTTCTGTTGCTCAAAGTCAAGAAAGTCAAATAGCATTTGCAAGTCCAAAAGAAAAGCAATTGTTTTTCAATCAAAAATTACTAACACAGTTATACTACTATGTTCATCAAAACAGCTACACCTAATGTAAGTTACCAACACAAGTGTGCTACTATGTTCATCAAAACAGCAAAAGTATGGCAAGTTACTACTAACACAATTGTAATATGTTCATCAAAACAGCTATAAATAACATGTTACTAACATAACCGCAATTCAGTGTTCATCAAAAGTGCTACAATTATGGAAAGTTACTAACACAACTGTACTATTGCTTTCATCAAAACAGCTACAATCATGGTAAGTTACAAACACAACTGTACTACATTCATCAAAACAGCTATAATCATGGTAAGTTACTAACACAACTGTACTACTGCGTTCATCAAAACAGCTACAATCATGGTAAGTTACAAACACAACTGTACTACGTTCATCAAAACAGCTATAATCATGGTAAGTTACTGACACAACTGTACTACCGCGTTCATCAAAACAGCTACAAGTATGGTAAGTTACTAACACAGCTGGACTACTGCTATGGTCATCATAATATTCACTCTTGCACTTAGAATTTCCAGAGAGAATCCCTCAGCTCAATGACTAGTGGGATTTTGGCAGAGAGCAGACCCTGTAGGATGGTCATGTCAAAACCTGCCTTGGCCCTTGAAGCAATACCTAAGGTACAGTCTTTTGAGCATGACCAGGCATCTGCTTCCGGAACAAATTGAATGTTAGCTCCCTCTAAGAAAAACAGTAGTGTTTGCAGTGACCCTAGAGGAATTAGCTGTAACATGTCCAGGAATAGCTTTACCATAGTAAATGCAATATATTGTTTTGATATGGTCAGCTAATTCACTGGCTTTTCCTTTTTGCCACCGGTTAATGAGTCCAGCGTCTGCCCTGATTTTCTAATCTGTTTAGGTCTCCCCATATAAAACCACAGCTACATATGCATATTTGGAGAGTGTAAAATCTTTGCCTTGATCTGTTGAGCTAGGAAGAAAATATGGAATGTCAATAACCTGGATCATGATACATTATATTACCACCTTAGGAATGAAATTGGAATTAGTATGTATGGTGATTATTTCCTTGTGGGAGAAAAGATTCTTGCACATAACAGCTTGCAACTCTAAAGGCCTAGGTAATAGCCAGCAGTACAACTGTCTTCCAATAGAGACTTTTAAGGAAGGTGGAAACAGCTGGCTCAGAATGTAATAATGTTAGCAGCTTCTACATATAATTTAGGCTCTTGCTGTGCAGTAATCCCTTTCCTGGTTGATTTCATATGCAAAACCTAACTGACAAACTGACAGACAATTGAAAGTATAATGGAGGGTCTGATGGCAGGCAAGCTGAAATGGCTTATACCTGTGTCTTCAGAGAGGCATTTTAACAGTACTGTGCTACAGAGGTCTGACAGGAAAGTGAGGCTCAGTGAAACGTGTTGTATTTTGGTCCTGGTCCCTGCTGAAATAGCAGTTTAGATATATACAATTTCATTGTTTGGTTTTCTAGCCTCTCTCATAATTTTAACTGCTTCTTCTGAAAGAAATGTGCCTAAATATGATTTTTTTTTGCTAAATCATCCACACTACCAGCTTTAGAGAGCTCATGTTGGGTGTAGTAGGGTACGTCTCCTTTATTCCAAAACAAAAGGTTCACATGCGGAGACAAATGTATCAGTTCAGAATTTGCCAAATCTCACGGGAGGGAAAACCAATGCTGTCTGACCAAAGGAAAGATATTAACAGCATTTTAGCTTCATCTACTTCCTCTGTTGAAATACATTGAAGACTAAGGATACAGGAAAGAAAGCATAGAGAAAGATGGCTGACTATGTTATGGAGAAACCGTAGAGAGTGTTGGCTATGTTATAGAGAAAGCATAGAGAAAGATGTCTGACTATGTTATGGAGAAACCGTAGAGAGTGTTGGCTATGTTATAGAGAAAGCATAGAGAAAGATGGCTGATTATGTTATGGAGAAACGGCAGAGAGAGTTGGCTATGTTATAGAGAAAGCATAGAGAAAGATGGTTGACTATGTTATGGAGAAACCATTTATTGCACCAACTCATGGCTTTAGATTTCTAGTGAGAAAGTCCACAGTTCTTTATTACTGAAGAAGCAAAAAAAGGTCTACTTGTGGTATACTCCATCTGTGGAAGACATCAACAAATTATTTCCTTTTAACATCCATTTATGTGGTTTGCCTGTGTTCTACTCAATTGTTTGCCAAAACCTCCTCTTATTATGGCATGTAAGATGCTGTGAAGGTCAGTAGTGACTTTTGTGCCAGACTCCAAGCTTGGGTTTCTAGTCTACACATCAAGTAGGAGTATTGGCTTTAGATTTCTAGTGAGAAAGTCCACAGTTCTTTATTGCTGAAGAAGCAAAAAAAGGTCTACTTGTGGTATACTCCATCTGTGGATGACATCAACAAATTATTTCCTTTTAACATCCATTTATGTGGTTTGCCTGTGTTCTACTCAATTGTTTGCCAAAACCTCCTCTTATTATGGCATGTAAGATGCTGTGAAGGTCAGTAGTGACTTTTGTGCCAGACTCCAAGCTTGGGTTTCTAGTCTACACATCAAGTAGGAGTAAATTCCTCCCTGCTTGTTAATGTATTACATGACTGTGGTGTTTCCTGTAAGCACGTGGAGGGTGTCTTTTTTCTAAATGGGTTGAAGGTTTTGAGGGCTAGGAAACTGCAAACATCTCTTTCACAATGATGTGTTTTCCCCAGGTCTTTGTCCTAGATGTCCTGGACCCTTGGGTGTCCTACATAGAGCACAGGCTGCATTGAAGGAGCTCTTGATCAGTGTCTGTGCCCCCAAGGTAAATTTGTATGATGCTTCTACTTTGAGCTTTATTTGCCTTATCCACCACATGAGCTCCTTTTGTATACAATGTAGTAAGGGTGTTGGGACACAGCAGTGGCCCAGACATGCTGACTTCAAATGTACCTTAGTTTAATTGTAGCTTCATCACGTTTAGTCTTGCCAGTGGCTAATACACCACTGATTTGTTTGGTTTAGTTTCTAATGTAACAACAGTGAATCAGATGTTGAGTGAACAACAATGCCCAATATGCAAGCATTAGCAAATTTGCTTAACCATGTGTCTGGGTTAGTGGTTGGAGATCCAAGTAGATGCCGAGCAGAAGGGAAATGCCATTAGTGGGCCCTGCAGAATGCCACTGAAAACATTGTTGATTTCGGAGGCGGCACCTGCTTCCTTACCTACATGACTTCTATCTGTCATCCTGTTTGCAATCTGTCTTATAATACTAGTGTCTACATTTATGCTTTTAAGTTTATTTATAATTCCAGTGGGGGGAGCTGTTTCAAAGCTTTGGCCACATCCAGGTATGATGTGTGAACTGCATGGCTGCTATCTACGGCTACATTGACTTCTCAAAGAAATTTACAAAATTAAGTAAACATGAACTCCCTTTGAAAACATCGTGCTGTAGGTAAACAGCAATGATATTTTTTATATATTAGAACATATGAAATCAGATATAATGTGTTCCATAGATTTGCAAATTAGGCTTGCTAGACTGATGGATCTTTTCTTGGGGTCTAAGATAGAACCTCCTTTATAGAATTGTATGGCAGTCACAATAGCAGTTTCTCATTCCTTAGTAACATATCCAGCAACTATGCTTAAGTTGAACTGCCTTCGATGGGTTTCATCTTTATACAGTTCAGTTAAGATATATCACATAAAAATCTTAGGGGGGAGAAAGGAACTCAAGGAATTTGTAGATCTTCATTAACTGTTTCAGGTGCAAAGTTGGCTCTAAAGTTATTTTCAGGTTCATTAGCAATGTCTTTAATGTCACAGTAAGTAATAGCACTATGAATTAATTCTTAGCATTGCTGAGTGTGACTTTTAATTTTCTGGTGAAGTTAAAGAAGGATTTATTATTATCCTTGGCTTCAGATGTTCATTTTAATTTGTGTTGTGCTTTATGTTTTCTTATTGTAATCTTTAGACTTTTTAGATCTTTTTTGATCAAGTCTTTAATGTAGAAAGATTTCAATTTATTATATGCTTTAATTAGTTTCTTTTATTATAGATATTATAAATATTGGCATTCCATTAAGGTATATTTTTTACACTCCCAGTATATCTGATTCTGACTAAAAAAAATTGCTTTATGATATTTCTTAGATGTAAGTACAATTCATTGACATTACTGGCAGGTGAGGCTACATGGAGGCTGGACATCTCATAGATGAACTTTGAGAGTTCATTATACATTTTTAAACGGTTTGTCTTTATAAATTTCTTTAAATCATGGATGTTCATTATAGTGGGCTTAAATGTCCTAAAGGAGTAGATTACTGATTTCTCATCAGATTTGACCAGAAGATGATAATAATATAGAAAAAATACAAGGAAGCATGATGTTAGCAGCCCTAAAGTTGAAAAGATTTTTATCCCTAGTGGACTGGTATTTGCTAGGGACTTAACATTTACTAAGTCTAGGAATCATCAGGCATAGCCATCCTTAGTAGAGTAGATGCTTCAGTTAATCGATGGATAGTTGCGGTCACCCATCAAAAAGGTAACTCAATTTATTAGTAGTTCCGTAAACACATTTACCTTTCCTGGTCCTCTGAGGACACGAAAGGTGACCTATCGCAGCCTATGAATTTGTAATTTGACTTGTTTAGAGTAGTTTGTAGCTGGATAAGTTCTGTTTTGGGTCATATGGAATCTGAGGACAACTGGCTGTTTCCTGCTCTGGGGGCTAAGAAAAATAATCACAAAAAACAGGTCCAAGCAAAAGTAGAATCAACACCAGGGTTTACTAAACACTTAAAGCGCTTTTCGTTTGCCGTATGTGCAAAGTTCTTCAGAAGTAAAACCATTGAACATACAAAATCCTTTTATATCACTTAATCAAAAAAAACGCTGGACATTTTAACCAATTATTACTGCATAACTAACTACCCTTAAAGTGATATACTAAACTAACAGAATGCATAAATTACATATAAACAAGTGTAAACAATTAGTATTCCAACGTTTTACAGAAATAAACGTCAGAACAAATACATTCAAAAATTAAAAATTAAAATAAAAAATAAATACATTACTTATTAAATTACTTATGTAAAACCAAAATGACACAAAAATAATATCAAATACCTAAAAACCAAGTATTACCTTATGTTAACTATAATAAAACTACAAAAGAATTCAATTAGGTATTATCTTTGTAAACTCTTCAGTTTTAAAATAGTACAAATAGAGCAGGTCTCATTGGGGATCATGAAACAGGTTGTTATATTTTGGAAACTTTTCTGTAAAACATTGGAATACTAATTTTTTACACTTGTTTATATGTAATTTATGCATTCTGTTAGTTTAGTATATCACTTTAAGGGTAGTTAGTTTTGCAGTAATAATTGTTTTTTTTTTTTGATTAAGTGATATAAAAGGATTTTGTATGTTCAATGGTTTTACTTCTGAAGAAATTTGCACATACGGCAAACGAAAAGCGCTTTAAGTGTTTAGTAGACCCTGGTGTTGATTCTACTTTTGCTTGGACCTGTTTTTTGTGCTTATCAGTTATTTGTGCCGTGGCGTTCTGAAGGCTAAGAAAAATAGACAGCACTTAATGAAAATTCTTGCAAGGAATCTGTTTCTCATAACCTGGACCATTGCTTTCTCATAGTCAGAATCAGGCACCTAAACTGGCTAAAATAGCAAATAATAGTTAACAGATAAGAAAAAGTTTCCCAAATAGGGTACAAATCTGAGCTATGAAAGCAGGTCGATACTTCTGCCAGGCAACACTTACAAGAAGTATGCACTTTATCATACTTAAGTAAGAAAGAACTGCAGATGATGTCAGCTGATGCTCCTCTAATGCTGCTAGCATCCTCAAACCCAAGGGGGAGAGAGTTGAGAGGTGAAAGGTGTGCAGAGATATAGAGCTTTGGAGACAGACCAGTTGTTGGGGTCCTCCAGGCATGGATTCTTATAAATTACAATTGCAACAGTGAATATTACAATGAACATGTACTACATTCTGTGTATGGGGCACCTGTAGCATTGGAAGAAATGGTGGAGTCTCTGTATAAGACCATACTTATCACAGTGGTAATGCTGGGACAAGTACTGTTGTCTGTGTATATATATGACATCGTAAAGGTTTGTGAGTTACTGAAGCTCACGCATATGGCACTGGTAATTGTGGAGAACTACTGGAGTCTGTGTACATGGTATATGTAAGTTGACTTTTTTTGGTATGGACTCTCTCTAACTATTTTGACTTCCTCATCCATGCACTTGAATTGTCCACTGTGCTGGCAGAGAGAGAGAGAGAGAGCCTACAGGACCATGTGTCCCATAGTGGCGATGTGTGCTTCAGATATGCTCATCATTTCTTCCGGGGGGAGAGAATGGAGTGACCTTAATCCTATCTGGCCCGTCACTCCCCAGCCAGCTGCAACGTTTCATTTCTGCTAAATTATAGGCAGGTCACCTGGATCTTGGTCAGGTCTCTGTCCCTTTATGCCAGTGATGCTAGCATGACACTAATTCTTGTAGGTGACACTGGTCATGTGTGAGAATACGTGAGGTCCATGTATGAGGCACTGGTAATGGTGACAAAAATACTGAGGCACATATAATGGTCACCCACCGAGGAGAGTTTTGCCTTGGGCTAGCAACCTGAGCCCGTAAAAACTGTAACTGCTATAGAAACAATGAACGTTGAAAGGTGTTCTTTGCCCAATGTGCCACATGGTACACAAACGGGAAAAATAGAGAGACACATAAAGGTAAAAGAAGCACTGGAGTGTGTATGTAGTCCTCAGGTAAAGGCAGTAAAACTACCAGACCTGTGTACAGGACACTGAGAAATGGTGTGAGAACTACCGGAATGCATCATCAGGGGCACTGGTAGTAGACTGGGGAGGATGTGAAAAGTCAAAGGCCCATCACAGTGCTGACTAAAGAGTTGAAGACATATGCAACTGGGTGTTTGTACAGAGGCTGGACAAATATCTGGATGATATTATAGAAATAAATAATTTATGATTGTTAGAAACAGCATTCATGATTTGGTGGATAACAGTAATGTTTTGTGTGTGTGTGTGTGTGTGTGTGTGTCTGTTTTTTTAGGAGGAAAGAGGAAAAAACAGGCATGGGTGGGGGAGGAGGCACATATTTTCCTTGAAGTACAAAAAGTATTATACACACTTGGGTACTTGGGAGGAACCACATGGAGAACATAATGTACATGTTAGACCAGAAAAACATGTTGTGTATAATAGTTGCTTGTCTAGATGTTTCAGCAGAGGACAAGACAAAGGTGGCCACTATTTCCTAATCACATCCTAATTATGATGGAATTTGTAGCCAGACAATTCAGAGAGAATAAGAGAATAATTAGGGAGCAACGGGGATGTGAAGGAAGACAGAATAAATTTTTCTTGTTTGCAGATAATTTAATTTGGAATATACCGTGTGGACAAAGATGAATTCAGCGAATGCAAAAACAGCAAGTGTTGTTGCCAAAACTGTTTACGCTGATAATGGAGTTTGTTTTCTTCTCCACTGCTGTACAACTTTGGAGTTGGTATATAAGTATTAGGGTTGTTTAAGGGTTGGTGGTCGGCATGATTGTTAAGTTGTTTATTTTACCAACACAATATACAAGGTTTGATTCTCACCTTTGATTGCTATTTAGTAATTGAATAGGCATGTAATAGTCTGCAGACTACTTGCCTAGCATTCATGTATGAACATTCAGGCTAAATAATGAGATCTGTACAAGTATATGATGCGGAACTAAACAGTTGTAAAGAGTTAACAGAAATCCTGAGTTTTAGGGGGAAATCAGTTTCAGTCAAATGAGCTGTCGGGAAAATGAAGGTAACACACACACACACACACACACACACACACACACACACACACACACACACACACACACACACACACACACACACACACACATCTCTCTCTCTCTCTCCATATATATATATTCGAACACACTTTAATGAAAGCGTTTTTTATCAAAAAAGCGCTTTCGTTAAAGCATGCTAAAAAAAAAAACACTACATTAACATTTTAGCAATTGGGCTTTACCCGCCTGCACCCCCCATGTGGGGGGCTATGCCACCCACACCCCCCTACTTTAATATTCTTCATCCGAGACCACACTACAGTGGGGAAAAAGGAAATTTCCCTTACCCCGCACCATAGCAGAGCCTCAGCAACATGCAAACTTACGTGTAAGTGCTTCTTTGGTGAAAATCACTTTTGCATAAGTATGTCCAGCCGTTTGGGTTTCAGTCATTTGCTCATTCGAGCAAATGTCCGGAACCCATATATATATATATATATATATATATATATATATATATATCTATATCTATATATCTATATCTATATATATATATATATATATATATATATATATATATATATATATATATGTGTGTGTGTGTGTACACTTGTAAATATGTAAATATTTTGTAAATAAGAGTTATTTTTGAATATGAATAAAGGGCCCCTACTCTTTTCAATAGGTGGCATGGGATATTTTACATCCACCTCAGCTACCATCAACTCATGCATCCTCTACTTAATGTGCCATCCAAAGGACAGCACAATCAGGAGTGCAGCACCCCACTTATGCTGCACTGCAGTGTCAATAATTGAGTTAGCTGGTGTGGGAATAGATCCCACAGTCTTCTGCACCAAAGCAATTTTGTTTCAAATCTTGCTCAAGCTCCGGCAGCAGAGTCCATCCCTTCTAAATATCATTGAACAAAAACTCCCTAAAACATGTATTAATACACTGTACCTCAAAATGTATGATGCCATTCTCATCCTTAGTAGAGGGTATTGCAATCCCCCTTTGCCTTTCTACCAGTCTACATGCAAGAAATCTGGGTGACCTTATTCCCTTTGCCCAATGATACAAAAGTCATCTCTCACATTGAAGATTTACTTTAAAAAATATATAGCCTTGCACACCCTTCTGAGTTATTGAATCTGGTTACTAAGCTACTTTTTGTCTTTCACTGCATACTTGTAATGACTCTTCCACATTTCAGTAATTCACTCCAGATTTTTAACTTTATTTGATGGTGGCTTGTTAATCGAATGCCCTACAACAATTGTCCATATTTTAACTAACTCCTTAAAAAATTTCCATGTGAGAAAAATATTGCTTATCCCCTTTCTGAAATATTCCCATTACCTAGTGATCAAAAGCTCCAGTTCTGTCCTGTGTTTGGAGGAACATAGCTGAAGAGTATCAGACTTCCACTGTCTACCTCCATTATTCACAAAGACATCATACAGAATGACACATACTTATGATTAGACAGGGCTGAGGTGGCATGTTGCACCTCATTAATCTCGTCCACTATGTGAGAGCTAAAAAGAACATAAACTAATCTAGACTGGGGGTTATAAATCCCTTTCTGATATATGTCAAGCCCAACAAATGTCTACTAAATGCAAATCCTCAAGAAAGCCATCAAAACCGTTTAAGGATTTGGTCATCATAAACTAACTGCTAGAGGTCCTATTTACCCAAGGATCCATAGTCACGTTAAATTCACTCCCATATTCCTGTCAACTTCTAAGTGGAAGAAATCTGGACAAAGCTCAAAACCAGGGACAAATTTTAAATATTGCTCTTATAACCTTAGAACATCACTAGAATAATAGCTTTGCATTATCATGCATTTTTTGAATGATATAATACCTAAAAGTCAAACGTATGTCATTATGTAGTGACTTCAATTCTCAGTAATTTGTCAGAAAAAAACAATTTTTATGAATAACAGACCAAAATAAGATGCAAAAATCTAGACATTCCTATGTCACTCGATTGGTTGCCAACTGGCTTACTGACAAAATCCACACTGTAAAAGTAGCCGACTCCAAATCCAACTCCAGACAAGTGACAAGTGGAGTACCTCAGTGTTCAGTCCTGGGACCGCTCTTGTTTGGCATCTGCTTCTCTAAAGTACAGGCCAACACTAAGGGACTCTGGCTAACAAAGTTTGCAGATGACTGCAAACTGAGAGCCATTATTGAATCCTCCAAATGATGTGGATAGTCTACAAAAGGGCCTTATAGAAACAGATGCTTGGTGCCAGAGCCATGGGCTCAAGCTCAATGCCAAGAAATGTATAGTTATCCCCTTTGGGAAAAAACATGTACCCATGAATTACCACATAGGTGGCAGTACACTAAACAATGAAAGTGTGATACGAGACTTAGGGACACAGGTGGACAGTGGTCTCACCTTCGATAACCACTTCACCACAAGAGTCAGGAAATCTTTCTATGTGGCACAGCACATCACTAAGGGCTTTTCATCCAGAAAAAAAGGAGGGCATTGTCCCACTGTCCTCATCCCTCATTAGACCCATTATAGAATACAATGCTCCATTTAGTATGTACCTCTCAAGACATCTGCAACAACTGAAAAGGCAGCAGAAATGTCTCACTAAAAGAATCACAGGCTTAAAGTAGATGCCCTATGCTGACCGTCTAAAAAAACTCCAGCTATACTCTCAGCATATTGTCTACTCAGAGGTGATCTCTAATATATAAGGCCATGTCAAACCCAGAGCTGTTGGACATGCTACACTTAAAGAAATCCCAATCCCTCAGGGCCACATGCTCCAGGGATCTAAACCTTGTCATCACAATGAACAAAACATGCTGGAGGGATAGGTTCTTGACCCAGAGACTCCCCAGACTCTGGAATAGACTGCCGATACATGTCAAGCAGAGCGCCTCTTTGGCCCGCTTCAAAAGGAACCTTGATGATTGGATGGGAGATAGGAAATTCACCCCGGGGATCACGTCAATCACCCTGCTAGACAGGGGTCCAGGGAAGTAAATATTGTGGGAAGAAATATCCAGTGAATTGTTATGGCTACGCTTGTATAGGCCCTAGAGCCAATAGCCTAATACCAACCTATGTCTGTTTGTGTCTTTGGGCTTTTCCCGGTTAGGGGTCACCACAGCGGAACTCCGGTCCGCTAATGATTGGCAGTAGATTTTTTACGTACCGAGTTTGCCAGCCCTGACGCACAACCGTCAATGAAGGTACACCCATTCACGCATGTTTCCACACAGAAGATGATCTAGCTGAGAATCGAACGGCACAACATCTTGCTGTGAGGCGACAATGCTACGGTAGCCACACCACCGCAGTATGAAAATTTGGACAGTTGAGAGGTATGTACCCCAATAATTAGTACATACTGTAGGCCCTTAACTCTAGTAATGCAGTGGAGAATTTTTGTAAAAAACTTGGATTGACTTTAAACCTAACAGGATTACACTCCCAGTGTGCATACTTTAATTAAAATCAACATTCCAGTCAGACATTTATGTAACCTGAGAGAGATTGAGTACATTTTTTATTGACTAAAATGGACCACCTGCCTCTGAGCTGAGGTCCTACAATCAGTGACATCCCATACCTTATACTTCGTAAGAAATAATCTAGATCCCTTGGCTTTGATCCTGGTTTCTTGGAGAAAACTAAGTTCACATACAATAAATTCCATAAATGTAGACAAGCTTGCTGCTTAATAGCTATTAGTAGACCTTGAAAATTCAAGACACTCCAATAATCTCCCCAGCATGCTATGTATACTGTACGGAACCCCTGTTATGGGTTGAATGGTTTATACCATGGCCTTTACAAATATCACACCTATACCAAGCATTTTAACCAGAAATAACAAAAAGGTACACAGTCAACTGGCCAAACAGTGTAAAATAAAACCAAATGTGCAGACCAGTGAAAGATACCAGAGTGGGAATAGCCTCAGTATATTTCCTGCTACAAACCTTTCAACATCTGGGGCACCACTGAGCAAACACAAGCAGAACTAACACAGTAAATATTGTAATAAGCCCAAGCCCTCTTACCCCCTAGTTTCTTATTGGCATTAATGAATGGAAACATTGCAAGATCAATAGAGAGGAGTTATAGCCATGCTTATCCCTCTAAGCAATTTGAAGAGTGTTGCAAGACTACAAAACAAACAAGGCTGAACTACACATTCCAAGCAGTTTCAGAAGTGTAAGTATCCACACATAAAATTCAAAAGAAAAACAGTGCACCTATATTCAGTGCATGTCCCCAGGGTTAATATCTTTCCATCCATATATTAAAAGAGACTGGGCAGCACATAATGATAAAGACCAAGTGATTAATGTACTGTAGCTTTCATGCGGGCAGCGTCCCACTCATACTTTAGCCATGGCTTGCACTGCAGCCAGTTTATCCTGGGATTTATCCAGTTGTTCAAAATCTGCAGGTGTCAGGTTAGGGATAACAATCCTACTCTCACTACATATCACAATGTCATCTGCAAGCATCATCGTCCACAGGGACTCCTGTCTGATCTCGTCTGTTAACCTGCCCATCACCACTGCAAATAAGAAAGGGCTCAGAGTTGATCCTTGATGTAATCCCACCTCCATCTTAAATGCATCTATCATTCCCGCTTCAGATCTCACCGCTGTCACACTACCCTTGTAGATATCCCGTACCACTCTTACATAATTCTCTGACACTCCTGACTTCCTCACACAATACCACAAGTCCTCTCTAGGCACTCTGTCATATGCTTTCTCTAAGTCCACAAAGACACAATGCAACTCCTTCTGACCTTAATTTCAGTATCTCAAGTTATTTGGATGTTACTAGCAGAATTTATCATCGGATAACTAGTAACAGACCCATGGCCTAAAGCTAAATGCCAAAAAGTGCATAGTCATCCCCTTTGGGAAAAACAAAGTGCCCACAAATTACCACATAGGTGGTAATCCATTAAGTACGGAAGAAGTAATTAGGGACTTGGAGACCCAAGTAGATAGCAATCTGTCCTTTGACAATCACGTTGCCAAAGTGGTTAGAAGGGCCTTCTATATAGCCCACCTTATCATGAAAGGGTTCACATCTAGATCAAGAGAGGTCATTGTGCCCCTCTACTCATCACTTATCAGGCCCATAATTGAGTACAATGCCCCATTTAGGATGTACCTTACCCGACACCTTCAGCAACTGGAAAGACACCGAAAGGTCTTTCCAAAAAAAATGCTCCACTTAAAGAAATCCCAATCCCTCCGATCTACACGCTCTAGGGACCTTAACCTTGTCACCACAATAAACAGAACATGCTGGAGGGATAGATTCCTGCCCCAGAGACTTCCCATACTCTGGAACAGACTACCTATCTATGTCAAACAGAGCTCCTCATTAGCACTCTTCAAGAAAAATCTTGATTGGATGGGAAATGGGAAATTCACCCCAGGGATCACTTCTGTGGCTCTGCTCGACAGGGGCACAGGAAAATAATTTTCTTGGGTGGCGAATGCCAGGGTACATTTTTTGGCTAGGCTTGTATGGGCCCTAGGGCCGATAGCCTAGTACCTATCTATGAACCTATGAACCTAAGTATCTCACCAAGAGGATCAAGGAGCTCAAATAGATGCCCTATGCAGTTCGGCTAAAGAAACTCCAGCTCTACTCGGTTGCTACTGCCTACTCAGAGGCGATCTGTGTCTGATGTATAAAGCCATGTCCAACCCAGAATTAAGGGACATGCTTCACCTCAGGAAATCCAAATCCCTTAGAGCTACACGCTCCAGGGACTTGAACCTCAGCACAGAAATAAATAGGACATGCTGGAGGGACAGATTCATATCCCAGAGGCTCCCCTCACTCTGGAACAAA
>NC_056733.1:712888440-712923440 GCF_019279795.1 Protopterus annectens | reverse complement strand
CCATGAGCCTTTACCTGTGCCCACCTTGTTGGAGACTTCTGCTGAGAGTGCACTCATATTCAAGCATATCAGCTTACACAACTTCTCAATATGCACCCTACCTCACTTGTATATTACATCCCCTATAGAGGCCCTCTGCATTATTCATGTAAGGATGCTTATCTCACACAGAAATCCTCCCCATTGTTATGTCACAGTACACTGTGTAAGTAGATAGAATACTGTACTATACAGATACGTGATTGGTGTTGCTGCTACAACCATCTTCCATTGACATGCCGTCCTCTGCAGTACATGAGGGAGTTTCACCTGTCCTTTTTCCCCGTGTTTATTCCTATCATTCATGTGTGTGTCCCTATTCAATACACACACTTCCCATGAGTGATAATTTTACATGGCAATACATGTCCCATTACAGATCATTTACACAGCTTCAGTACACAATGCCAGGAATGGGATATCAATTCTCTGCACTGTAGGTACACTGTCCTGTACTGTGTTTGGGTCATATGCTTCCCATTCATAACTCTCTACTGTCCTGATATTCTCAGGATGTCCAGACATGTTCCTTATCAGATTTGTGGCTTTCTTCCATATCACTCTGATGATCTCAGGACTGACATGAGTCAGTATTACATACATTTGAGTTCATACCTCTCAACTGTTCTGATTTGTGCCGAATGTTCATTTTTTTCTCATATTTTTGATCTTTTCCTCATAACATTTTGTTTTTCTGTCAAATCATTGGTATATCTTTGCAGACTGACGTCAGAAACTGATAACAGGCATTTGAGTTTCAAACTTCATGCTCTTTAGAAAGTGCAGGCAACTGTACAACCTATTATTCTATCCACTTTTGTAAGTTTGGAAGAGCAATATTACAAATCTGTCCCTATGTTTGGACCTTTGTCCCCCCATTATTTATGGCTTTGTCCAGATTTCTTGCTCTAAGAGGTTGAGAGTGTTACAGTCTAACACATTCCTATGTGACATCTATTTTAAATATGTCCCTTTTTCTCATTATTTGTTCCCTCATTACATTAGCCTTTGTGCAGATGTGTTGCACTAACATATTGACAGCTATTTGTGAAGTGCTAGTGATCATTTTGGCATTCTGCACAAATCCATGGTGTAGATGCATTGCTTTACACAGAATTGATATCCGCATTCGCTTACACAGTTTTCTGGCTGACAACACTGTTGCCAGCCAGGAAACCTAGCTTAGGCATGCCATGCATCATTAATTTACAATGCGTGCTACTCCTCACCGTGCACCGCCACACAAACATATAAATTCTGTGTAGACTCTGCGCAAAACCCACACAAAGTTTATTGAATTCTGGGGCTTATTTAACTGTGACCAAGCTATCTTATTGTGGAGTTTTTCTCTCCGGGTCTGCTAAAAAAAAGGAAATTATCCCAGTCGGACTTTCCCAGTAAACAAAGGTAAAATAAGTAAATAAAATAAATAAATTTCTGTAGACACCCAATAATAATCTTCTTGCCATGTGATATTATTTAATTTGTACAACACATCTCTTATGCCTTGAGCCCTGCATTGAATAATCCAGCTTCTTAACATAATTTGTAAATGAATTAATGATTTACCCCATCTTTTCTAAAAGTCTGAGACAACTACTTATTAAGTTTTCCCCAGGCTGTTTATTTAAATATGAAGTGCATGTTGGTCTGTGTTCCTTCATTTGAAGGCTTTTGGTCAAGGCACTAGAAGAAGATAGAATAAATGTAGTTTATAGACCTATTTTTATTTGCAATATAACACGATGCTTCTGACGTGAGCCTGTTAGTGTCTTCATGCATCCATCGGTCCCCCTGTTACTGTGTTGATCCATCCATCCATCAGTCTGTACAGCTAAACATCCACTCATCTACAGCCCCTTTTTTTCCATTTTTGCACATGGGGTCAGAGTGCCACTTAAATCATCTAGAGCGAATGTTCACACCACCTGGTGACTAGGCCTGCCATGGCAGTTCTACTGTATTATATTGTACAGATGTGGCACATGACCACATACCAAACAGTGTGCTGTGTAATCTCTTGCAGATGGAATTATGTATCTACGTATAACCTAAAGTATGGAATCCAGAAATGGATGTTTGTGACCGTACATATCAAGGCATAGCATATAGTTACTGAAATGGGCAAAACCTGATTCATAACATTTTATAGATGCTTTGGTGTAGGACTCGGTAGAAAGGAAACTAAAGTGATATTCACTACTAATGTGATTCTAGCACATGTACTGAGTAGTGTGGTAGCCATGATGATAAATGGCAGAGTTGTGTCATCTGGTAGCAGTGCTGTGATGTGCCACTGTCATGGTTATGAGGAATCAGCACATAAGAGTGTCAGAAACAATGAAAAGGGAATGCATATGCTAAATGCAGATCTGTGGTAGAGAATGGTAGAACAGTCAGTATGTAGAATAAACCTACATTGTATATCCTGACATGATTAGCTTGGTTTATCAGGCAAGTCCATATCATTAGGTATGTTTATGAGATTATTTCCCTTTCCTAAAGCAGTAAAAGGTGACAATCATTGTTAGCATTGCTGGTATAAATATTGATACAAGTGCAAGGGATGGTGCACCACAGTGAAGAACCAGAGTCCAAATTCAAACTGACCAGGAGATGCAACCATGTCACTGAATCCATGATAAGGTTACTAATATCATTTACATGCTAAAAACATACTAAAAACACAGTTTTTTCTTTTTGTTACTGGTAAAGGAAATAAAAAACTGTTCTGATTTTCTAATCTGCTAAGCCTTGTAGCCTATTAAGTGGTGAGCCTGCATACTTATATGAAGACTGCAGACAGCGACTGTCTCAGAAATGTAACATCATACATCATACTGTATGTCTGTTCGAGTGAAGTCAGTTCTTATCAGACCAAACAAGTACTGGAAAAATTGTGCTGTGGGACTCAATTGTCCTGCAAGGGGGCAGTATTGCTGAGTGGGATGAAGTGGATATTGTGAACATCATAATTATCAGCATATATAGCCTGGGAGAACGGGTCTTTAGCTGCCCTCTCGATCATGTACTGCACACCCAAGATGGTACCATGAATGTCATGTCACCTCTACACGTACACACTGTGCTGGCAGTATAGAAACCAACAATCTATTACACATGATGTAGATCCTTATGTTGAGCAAGCTACTGAAGTGTGTGCAAGGGACACTGGTAATGTGGCGACAACTGCTGGAGTCCATATATGGGATCTGATAATGGAGACAGGACTCCTTGAGTCTGCTTATGGGACACTGGCAATTGGAGAGAGCAATGGGAATCTGAGCATGGGACACTGGTAATAATGCAACAGTGGCTGTAGTGGATGTGGCACTGGTAATGAAAGGAGAACTACTGGAGTCTGAGTAAGGATCCTGACAATAGAGGGATTACTGCTGGAGTTTACAAATGCCACACTTGTAATAATAGCAGACATACTGGAATCCCTGTATGAGGCAGCAATAATGATAGGTGAAAGTACAGCAGTGTTAGGAATTTACTCTAACTGTGAATGTTCAGGTATATCCACTGTCACAATTATAACTTCTGGGAATACCTGCCTGCAGGAGCTCGATGGCTGGATCAACTTCCAAATCTATCTACCTTCCCCCTACCTAGCTCTGGCTTACTCCATCACACCTGAATGTCATCACATCAATGGATAAAAGGAATCAGCAGAGATGCTGAAGCAAAAGCTGACCTGGAGAATAAATCCCCAGAGATGAAGCCAACAATCACGAGGCCCCAAGCTGTCATTCCAAGTATTAAATGACAAAATAAAGAAAGAATTACCTGGAGACGGAGCAAAGAGAGAAAGAATGAGATAGTTGTAGTTGGAATAAAGTAATGCCCCTGAGCCCAGAATGCTAAGGAAAGAACAAAAGGGAGGAATTTGGACTTTAACAGTAAATACATTCAAACATTTAAAATTAGAATAAGTTACTAACACAAATGTACTATGCTCATCATAATATTCTGTGTTGCAGTTATAATTTTAGAGAGACTCCCAAAGGTCAATGCCTAGTGAGTGTCTGGCCCTGAGAGAATGTTGTAGACAGAAGACCTGGTACTGTGATCATGGCAAAACCAGCCCTGGCTGCTGAAGCAATACGTAGAGTGTGGTGTTTTGAAAATTAAAGAGTAGCTTCTTCTAGGATGGACTGAGTGATAAAGCCACACAAACGAAAGCAGTAGTGGCTGCAGTGGTCTCAGCAGAATGGACTCTGTCTTGTTCTCAGATAGTTTTACTGTGGAAAAAGTAATAGAAGCAAATGCAATGTGGCACTGCCAACAAATGGAACATCCACAGAGGTTCAGAGGTTCCTCGCTGAAAGTATACAGGGTTAAAGTAACATGTCCTTAGCAGACCACCTTGAAGCTCTGTCCCTGTATTCTGTCTCCTACAGACTGTTCTACAGAGATTTATGTCTGGCATGCAAGGCATTGTTGGACCCCATTCTGATGGACCTCCTTCACATCTGCAAAACAAACATCACCAGAATTACCCATTCTAAAGACTTAAACCTTGTCTGCAATATAAATAGGTACTAGTGGAGAGACAGATATGTATACCAGAGATTATCTCTTCTCTGGCACAGGCTCTCCATCCATGTGAAGCAGATTTCCTCCCTAACCCAGTTCAAGTGTAACTTGGATAATTGGATGGGGAACAGGAAAGTCATCCCTGTTTGGCACCTATATCCCTAATGGACACTGGAAGCCTGTAAATAGTTCATCTTCCAGGTCCCTGTTTATAAACGTCTCACCCCCCCAAGCCCTTGGTGTGATGAAAATGTTTTAATTTGCATGCAGATTGTGACTGGACCAGACTGGGAATTGTTGTTCATCCAGGTTGCTCTGTAAGCTAAGTTTGCATTACTTACACTAGTACTGGAAAATGCTGAGCATAATTTTCTATTATTACTTGTTACAAATCAAAAATGAATATAAATAAAACAGATTTTGCATTTTAGCGAAACATTGATATAAACATATTTTCTGAGATTGCAGGACTTTCATGACAAAAATCTTTACAGCTCAATTTTTATTTTTTCCTTTCTAAAGAATAAGACACACTAATATTAAACTAATCCTACACTTATGTCAGAGAATTGAACTCTAGCCTCCCAATACCAAATGGAATATTTGTCTTTGTGACTGCAAAACGCAAACCAGGAACAGAGCAGGCCATTTCTAAAGCTGCAGGCTAATGACTCCCATGACAAATAGTCTAGGTACCATGGATGAACAAGCAACCATCGGACTGGGGTATAAATGCTGAATAATTACTAAATCTCTGAGAATACTGGATAGTGCCCTAAGCTTAGGAGTCATGGCAATGCCATTACCACCAAAATAAATGAGAATGTGTCATCTGTCCTGACTCAGGTATAAGCTAGTGTAGTGTTGTCAACAACTTATCTCAGAACATACCATAAAAATCTTCCCAAGTTATGTTCCAGGTAAAAGGATTCATACCCAAAGGTGAATGTCACTGATAAACTTTGGCTCGGCTGACTACCAAGCAAAAAAACAGGAGTTACTGAAAATGAGAATCTGAATGCTATCTGCAACACAAAAATAAAATAAGACTTAGGTAAACACCCAAGCAAGGTTAAAGTACCACACTAGCTCATGTAATTTAAATTGGCTTGTGACTGTCGACTTCCTGTCCACTTGATTAGCTCTATTGTCTGCTCTTCCCTAAAAAAAAGCAAAAGTACTGCCTTAGAAACAGAAAGCAGTTTATCATAAAAATATATATATATAAAAAGCTAGAGATGACAGAAGACAAGCTTTCCCATCAAAGTGCTTCTTCAGGTTGTTTAAAAACATATACACTTACAGCTCACTTCTTTTAAAACAGACTGAATATATCACATGATCCCAATTAGAAACAAGAACATTTAACTCTTCTGCTGCCTGGATTGCAAAAAAAAGGCTTTAACACCACCATTTAACCTAAGAAACATATCGTCTCTAAGCTTTGAGATCCCCATATTCAGTTTTCATCTTCATATCACCCCCACTTTTATTTCCAAGCCTACATTGTCTATAGCAAAGTTTTCTTCTATACATTTAAATACCACATTAGTTGTAACTTCTGATACAAGATTAATGCTATCAAATGTGCTATTTTAGTCTTCTGTTATACAAAATGCTGTACATTTTCTTCATTTAGCTACATAAACAAATATTTTTGGAATCGCAATCTACATAATGACTACATTTTATCTCATGGTCTGTAGTTTCTTTACATATATATATATATATATATATATATATATATATATATATATATATATATATAATTTATTTACATTTGTAACCTAATAGTGTCACAATCTACATAATGACTACATTTTATCTCATGGCCTGTAGTTTCTTTATATGTGTTTTATATACATTTTATATATATATATATATGTGTGTATTTATTTACATTTGTAATCTGATAGTGTCCAACTGGGTTGAAAAAAAAAAACGTTTTCAGTGGAGACCCGGGGAGAAAAGCTTCACAACAAAAAGAACATTGTTAAGGTACAAGCAGTAAACTTAGTTTAAGTAGTACATTGCTAACACTTTTTAAATGAGCTTAACAAAAATATTCTAGCAAAATATCATAACAGAATGCAATCTAAACATGCATGTTTCAGCCATACAGGAATACTACTTTTTTTTACAATATATATGAGTTACATAAGTCATGTAGCTTTACAAGGTGAGTCACTTCTGAAAGACCAAACTTGGTCATGTAGTTTTACAAGTTAGATCATCTGAAGGAACAAAGATTAATAAAGATAAGACAGATAGTGGGATAGCCCTGTGTGGGATGAGCACTGTTTGGGCTAACATGGGTGAGAGGAGTGGGAAAAATAGGAAGAATATTAGTTGGGAGCAATACAGGTTCATAGCCAATTATCATTTAAATAGTCTTTCATGGTAGTTTTAAATGTAGACAAGTTGGGGTTTTTAGTTATCTGTTGAGGAAAGGTGTTCCAACCTTTGGCTATTTTATGGGAGTAGAAGCAGTCTCAATGATAGTTGTGAGACTGGGTTACTTTTAACATTAGTTTGCTGGATGACCTGAGAAGTCTACAGTTTGTGTTTGGCTGGACTAGGTTTGACAGAGCTGGGTAGTCGGTACGGTTGAATATGATTTTATGGGTGAGTGAAAATTGTGTTAGTAATAGTAGGGTGGGAAATTCTGGCCAGTGGAGCGGTCAGAGAGCAGTGCAATGGTATGTTCTGTGGGGTTGGTTGGTGACTATTCTGTTATAGCAGGAGACTAGTTTGTTTAGGCCGGTTTTTGATAGATTAGTAAAGACCTCAAAGCAGGATAGGAGGGTGGATAGTAAGTAGGATCTTGCAGTGGCCAGTCTTGCTTGCTGTGTAAGGTAAGGTTTAACCCTGTATAGAGCACCTAGTTTATAGCTTTTTTGATGGTCAGATAGATGTGTTTATCAAATTTTAGTGAGTCTTCTATGGTTACCCCTAGCAGCTTAGTCTGATAGGTGGGTTTGATTTTTGTACCATTGTTAGATAGTATGGAGAGGGACTGAGTACTGGGTTTGTAAGATTTATAAGAGAAAATTATGAGCTTGGTCTTATTTGGATTTAGGATGAGTTGGTGGCTGGTGAGGTATTTTTCAGTGTCTTGGAATGATGATTGAATTTTGTGTTGGAGTTCTTTTGGAGAGTGGGCTGAGCATATAAGGGAGGAGTCATCAGCATATTGTATGATGGTGGCATGTTGGGTGGCAGAATATAGGTTGTTGGTAAATATGAAGAGGAGGGGCCCAAGTATGGAGCCTTGTGGTAGCTGGTAATAGTGGGAAGAGGCTGTTTGCCCATTTAGTGGCCTAGTGGTGGTCAGATAGATAACTGTGAAATCATGTTAGGGATGTGGTATTGAGACTGTAAGTGGCAAGTTTGTTGAGGAGCAGCTGATGGGACACTGTGTCAAAAGCTTTTGACATATCTAAGAAAATGGCCGAGACTAGTTGTCATTCATTGTTGAGGTGGTGAATGGTCTCTGTAAAGGTTATGAGGGCTGAGTTAGTACTGTGTTTAGGCCTGAAGCCATGCTGGGTGCTGTTCAGTAGGATGTTGGTAGTGAGGTGATTCATGAGTTGCTGGTGGATACATTTCTCTAGAATTTTGGCAAGGGGGATAGAATGGCGATGGGACGGTAGTTAGTTATGTCTCTAGATGGGCCACCCTTATGAAGTGGTGTGATATGAGAGATTTTCCATAATTTGGAATATGTCTACCAATTCAAACTGGAGGAGAAACAAAGGGGTAAGTGATTCTCCATTTGTGAATCTCATTATCTAGTATGGCCTATAAGACTCCCTGCTTGCCTTGAATGAACTTTAAATTCTTAGAGCTTGACACATTGGACACTGTGGAAAAAAATGGATGAATCACTGTGCCAATTCAAAAGAGGCATGTTGGTTAGGATAATCTTTCAAAAATATTCTAATATATCAGGATTGACAGACAAGTGTTTCACCAAAGACGTATTAGAAGCTAAAAGGCACCTCTACTCCTTTCTGACAAGTTTGCTGGGGTGCACCTCTGCTTAGGCTGCTGCTGTTTGCCCAAGACTGCTAAGGCAAATAACAGATCTTTGGACCTGGGTCCTTCACAACCCAGTATACTTTGGATTCCATCTACACTAATCAGGTCTAAAATTTTAACATACTCTCCTCACTGGATTTTTTTTCCTCTTATCAATGAAGGAATGTGGGTGGTAATTGTCAAATATAACTGACCAAAATTAAGATCCATAGCATCTGATAAACTCTACAAGCTCCTTACAAAATTTGACTGATCAGCTGTGGCACTATTAGGAAACTCACCCATTAATGGTAAATGAGGAAATGAAAGGGAATTAGGGCTGATGCCTTCATTGATTTCCTCCATAGGTTCTAAGCTGACCTCTGGCATAGCAGGCAAACCCTGTCCAACGCAAGCTTGAATAAATCTCCCTCCCTGATTGAACGCATCAATAAAACTTTCTAGATATCCATCTACTTGTTGTTTCTGAGCCTCACCCAGAGCAGACTCATTTAATTGAGGCCCATTAACTGAGAGAATCAAAGTGGGTAGGTCGTCTTCTAATGGTACTGCAGGATCTTAATTTGTATCTTGCTATTTTAGTAGCTGACCAATGTGGCCACATAAGATATTTATTGGGAACACTTCTTTGAACTACTCTGAAGGACATCTTTGGAATGTTTAGGATTCCCAGAAGGCAACTCATCAAAGAAGACCAGCATTTTGGCTGAAATCTGCTGTCACTTATTCCTAATATCATGAATAGACACAATATTTTGAAAAGAAACGAAATAATATGTTATTAGTCCAAAAAATGGAAGAGAAAGCTAGAAGGAAGTTATAAAACAAATGGCAATACATATATAAAAAAGATATATTGTCCCCTATTTCAAGAAATAACATAAGCTTTGTAGAGAAATCTCTACAACGACAAATATGCCCAATGCGACAACTTACCTTAAACTATGGCATACAAGTTTTTTAGACACATGACCTCTGAGATTTCTCTACAAAGCTTATGTTATTTCTTGAAATAGGGGACAATATATCTTTTTTATATATGTATTGCCATTTGTTTTATAACTTCCTTCTAGCTTTCTCTTCCATTTCCACTTTTTTATTATTTGATTCTTGCTTGAAACATTCAAGTCAATGAATCCAAACCCTACTAAAACTGGGGGGGGTGGGGGTGTCTATAGGCATAACCTGTTTACACCATGGGCTCATCAGAATAATATAAAGCAATAATTCGCACTGGCATATGAAATACAGATTTGTTTATTAGTTAAATACATATTAACAATAATTAAAATTAAGCTAAACAATGCATAAATATCCAAGCAGTCAACTACAGATAATACATGCAAAAAAATCTGCATCTAAGAATCAAGCCCCAAATCCAAGATAAGCACTCTTCCATTTCGCCAACCCAGATCGGCAAAATAAATACATGGAAATTTTTATATTACAGTGAAAAAAAATCAATAAATGAACACCTTTATCTTTAATTAATTGAAAAAAAATGTCTCCTTTATAGTCCATGCTGGTGTGAACGACTTGAGAATACCTGTCTGGGCTATATGAAGACAGATGACTGAGCTCTCGGACTATGTGTCTCAGGTAGATATGTTCCTAGTCTTAAGCAGCATTGTACCTTCACCTAGGATGATGCCTCACTACAAACAGAAAATCACTGACTTCAATAATTGGCTTAGTTTCTGGTGTCATTCTAAGGGATCCAGTATCTGTCAGCCTGGGATGACATGATCAACAGACCTCGATGCTTTGCCAGGCATGGTCTTCATCTGTCACGCCTCAGATTTTGGCTACTGGCTAAGACTCTTGGTACCCCCATAGTGACTTTTTTTAGTGTCTCAAGGACAAAATCTCTGATGCAAAAAACTCTATCTAAAAACAACCTCAAGGTTATGTTGCTAAACACTAGAAGTCTTAACATGAAACTGCACTCGCTGGAAGCAGTCCACACCTTGGAAGACACAGACATTTGTGCAGTCATGGAGACCTGGTTCAAGACTCTGGAGAGTATCCCAGACACCTCCTGCCACACGTTCAGACCACAAACTGAAGGCATGAGAAGTAAAGGGAGGTGGTCTATCAATATTCATTAAAGATAAATACACCTCCTGATTGGTTAAACAGCATGATTTCCTGGAGATACTTCATGTGCAATTAACTGTTGCTAGGACACCTATTCAAGTCATTGCCAGCTACAGGACCACCTCCATGAATCAGGACACCTGCCTATTTGGATCTACTTGAGTCTATCAAGATACATCTAAACACCATGTTTTTAGGTGACTTTAACTACCCATCCATTGACTGGGTAAACTACTCCTGCTCAAACTCACTTGCCCAAAGGTTCCTCGGCTTCATTAACTCCAGTGCCATGGAACCAGCTGGTTGACACCCCAACAAGGGGTGCCAACATCCTGGATCTAGTGTTTACCAATATGAGGACCACTGTAGCACCCCCCACTGTGAGGTCTTCCCTGGTGAGATCTGACCACAGATCAGTCTCATTCAAAGTAACTATCGCACCTGACTCCCCCCCCCAGCAGCAACTAAATTAAAAAACTTCTCCAAAGCAGCCTATGACCTCTTATGAGATGGTATAAATAGCTTCACTGAACCCTCAGCCTTAGATGGAATTGGCAACTAGGTTGAGTTCTGCACCAATGCTTTATACAAACACCTGTATAATAGCATTGACTTGGCCATACCTGATAGGACCAAAACAAGTTCCTCAAGGAAGAGCAAACCTGCCTGGTGGACAACTGCCATTAATAGGCTTTACAATAAGAGGAAGTAATTGCTATCTAAGAGCAAGAGGGAGTGAACCCTAAACTGGAAACACTCCCTCCTCAGCTTGAACAAGCTGTGAAGTCCTCCAAAGCAAACTATAAATATAAATTAGCTTCCTCGACTAAGGACAACTATAAGGCATTCTTTAGTTACATCTGTAACCTAAAAGGAAAGGCCCAGATTTGTGCCAAACTGGTAGTTAATGATACCACATATACTGAGCCTGTGGACATAACTAACCTGTTGGTTGACAGGTTCTGTGAAAACTTCACTCGCCTGTCCCTGCCACATGTACCCCTTGACATCCCTACCACCTGTCCCCTATCTTGTATTTCTAAAGAGCAGATTGTAGATGCCCTCTCTTAGGCCAGAAACGCAGCATCTATGGGACCTGATAACATCTCATGCTGGGTTCTACATGGGCTCCAACAAGAATTAGCAACACCATTGGGTACTCTTTTCAGTCATAGACTAAGTGCCAGCTTTGTCCCAGCTGAGTGGAAAATGGCCACCGTTATTCCCTTGCACAAAGGTGATGCTTCCACTGGCTCTGGGAAGTATAGACCTATTAGCATGACCAGCTTTATCTGCAAGGCCATGGAACAAATCATCATGGACCTTATCAACAAAGAAACAGGTAATCTCCAAACACTTGACCCTACTCAGTTTGAATTTTTCAAAGGGAGATCATGTCTGTTAAACCTGGTGGGCTTCTTTAAGACAGTCACCAAGGCCCTGGATGAGGGGAAATCTGTGC
This sequence comes from Protopterus annectens, assembly GCF_019279795.1. NCBI lineage: Eukaryota > Metazoa > Chordata > Ceratodontiformes > Protopteridae > Protopterus > Protopterus annectens. Next base: position 712,911,259 of record NC_056733.1, on the reverse strand, counting down.
ATACAGCCTACCTATACTCAAGGCTTTTGACACTACTCCCACTCAGCCATCATTGACACACTCACCTAGCTAGGTTATCGGCCCTTATATCATTAGATGGATTGCTAAATGCCTCACTGGTAGAATACAAATAGTCAAAATAGGGGAATCAACTCTAACAGCAGACCTGTAACCAGTGGTGTTCCACAGGGATCAGTCGTGAGACCGCTACTGTTTAGAATCTATTTCTCCAAAGTACAAGCAAAAATGAAAGGTCTGTGGCTGACAAAGTTTGCTGATGACTGCAAAGTGAGAGTGGTCATAGAATCTCCAAATTATGTCAACATCCTTCAAGAGGGTCATATACATACAAATGATTGGTACCAAAGTCATGGCCTTAAACTCAATGCAAAAAAAAAAAGTATTATCATCCCTTTCGGTAAGAGTAATGTTCCTGCTAACTACAACATCAATAGCAACACTCATTGGTGAGAGACCTGGGCACACAGGTGACAGTAATCTTACCTTTGTCCACCATGTTTTCACAGTGGTAAGAAGGGCATTCTATACTGCTCATTTCATTTCTGTCATCAGGCCAGTAATTGAGTACAATGCCCCTTTTGGTATGTACCTTTCCAACACCTAAACTGGAGAAACCACAAAGGTTCCTCACAAGGAAAATTCAAGGCTTTCAGTATCTGTCTTATGTGGATCATCTAAAGTCACTTTCACTTTATTCTGTTTCATACAAATTACTCAGAGGCAATTTCTGCCTTACATATAAGGCTATCTCTGACCCTGTTTCATTGGAAATGTTGCATATCCCCAAGTCAAATGGTGCACGGGTTACTCACTCTAAAGATCTTAACCTGGTATGTGACATTAATAGAAGCTGCTGGAGGCACAGATTTGTCTTCCAGATGTTACCATACCTTTGGAAAAGACTCAACTTTATGTCAAACAGAGCACCTCACTGGCTCTCTTCAAATGCAGTCTGGATGATTGGAAGGGTAGCCATAAATTCACTATGGGGTTTCCATCTGTGTCCCTCTTGGGATACGGGAATTAGGTGCTGATCAGGGAAATAAGGGTAGAACTTGGCTAAGCCTGTAAGGGCCCTAGGGCCATTAGCATAGCTTCCTATGATCCTCTGATAATACCAGTCATAAGACATAGACATAAAAAAAAGAAGTAATTCTGACTTATATACTGTTAAGGGTTGTTCTATTAAATTAGCTGTTGAGCTCCTTACATGTTCTTATTTATTATGATTTTAAAATACATATCAATGCTAACTGTATTTAACTATCTGTGCAATAATTACCTGTTTATTGAATTGTGTGATGATAATATGTTGACACTAAGAGCAGAGGAAAACAAATGTGTGCCCCCCTGACAGCCATTCTGAGAGCTCCCACCCAAAATACATCTAGTCAAAGGTACGTGGTAGACCAAAGACAAAACTTCGAACTGAGGAATACCCACCCTCTTTCCATGTTTTTCCATTTTTCTTTCTTTCTTATGAAGCAAAGCATCAACTTAAGTTCTTGAACTCCAGGCACAAAAAAAAAAAATCCTCCAATGGCCAGCATCAAACCCACACAAAAGTGAACCAAGAGAACCAAACAACAGAGGAAAGTCAGCTAAAGCCCTGTGAAGACAGACAATCCACGAGGGGTGAAATGAGTGCTGAATTTGCTGAAAACACAAACAAAATAACACTATTAATAACTTGTAAATTATTTCCATTGGTTTCTCCCACAACCCTCCTCCATGACTTTGAGCTCTTTTTTTTTTAGTCTTTCTATATTAAATACATCTTTTATTATTTTGAAAATATAAAATTGGCAATTGTATAGCCCATCTGCCTATGCTAGCATCAGCTTGTAACCTGAGGAAACAAAGCCTTGGGGTGGGCATGCCCTGGCAGGGTAAGACAGATGCTGGTAGGAACTTCTTTTTAACTTCAGTGAATAAAGAGCCACTTGAATAGAAAACTGTCAGGTAGGAATAATTATGAAAGCATGAGCTGAGATAAGCTTTACTGTCGGAAAATTCACACCCATCAAAACAGCATACAAATAAAGGTTTTCAAAACACAGTTTTATTACGAAACACACTAACAGCCACATAAACCTACCAATCAACCAAGACAAAACAGAAAACACAGGCACAGGCAATACAAACACACTAAAGGCTGGATAAAAATGCGCTGTCAAACAAAGCAAATGGCTTTACTTTTAAAGTTCCCAAATTATATAAAAGATAGTTATAGTTTCTTGCTTATATATTTTTATTTCATAAATGCTTCTCAATATGTTAAATGTGGATGTTTCTTGCTAATATAGTTTAATTTCATAAATGCTACCCAATATGTTAAATGTGGATGACAACTGCAGAAAAAACCCAAGCTGTACAATTGCCCAAACTGAAAGTCAGTAGACACCAAACAGAAACACCCAAGCCTGAATACAAGTTATACCACCAACTCAGCATCTTATTGGTACCCAGGAAACCTAATGGCTAACAAGGAGGGACATGGAGAAACAACATCCAATCAAGAACTGAAGTCAGGACCAGGGTAGGTCAGAAACCAATGACTAGACCAACAAAGAAAGAAATATATAGATGTGGGCTTTAAACAACCTACCTAGCCAATCATGGGAAAAACAGAAGAAAAGTTGGACTGCTACACTGAAAAGGAGATATAAGCTCACAAACCAGCACTTAAATATGCGCAGACCAATGAGGTTGGTCACAGTTGCTTCAAGCACCAAGAGGAGAAGGGATAACTCAAGCTGACCTGCAGAATTTATTAGCACCGTTCTAGAATCAGATGGATCTGCAGGTTCTCTAGATTATACATTATTGAAAAGAACCTACCCCCCCCCCCAGAAAGAACAGAACAGTGACAGTAGCAGTGGCAATAACAGTAACATAATAGTAGCAGTAACAGTAATAGTAGCAAAAACAGTAACATAAAGGTAGCAGTAACAGTACTACTAAAAGCAGCAGTAACTGTAACAGTAGCAGTAACAGTAACATAATAGTAGCAGTAACAGTAATAGTAGCAAAAACAGTAACATAAAGGTAGCAGTAACAGTACTACTAAAAGCAGCAGTAACTGTAACAGTAGCAGTAACATAATAGTAGCAGTAACAGTAATAGTAGCAAAAACAGTAACATAAAGGTAGCAGTAACAGTACTACTAAAAGCAGCAGTTACTGTAACAGTAGTAGTAACAGTAACATAATTGTAACAGTAACAGCAGCAGTTTCAGTAACAGTAACAGGAGTCACAGTAATTATAACAGTAGCAGTTTCAGTAACAGTAACATTAATAGTAATAATTTATTTATTTATTTATTTATTTATTTATTTATTTATTTATATTTGTTGACCGGGAGTGTCTGACTGGACGTAGGTCCATTTTCAGTGGAGGCCCGGGGAGAAAAGCTCCACAGTTAAAAATAAACAGACAGTAGTTGCATTGGATTACATAGCGATTAACAATTTACATAGCAATTACTTACAACATATTGTAATATGTAATTGTAGTATGTAATAATAACAGTAACACTAACAGTAAGCCAGATAATTTACAACAGTCAGTTCTTCAGTGAGTGGAAGAGGGACCCAGGTCCACTTAGACCAAAAAACATCAACTGAGACAGATAATGAATGCTTTTAAATCTGAGTTACTGAACACTGAAAACTTTAAAACATATTAACATGAATACATGTTAGTGTGTGTGTGTGTGTGTGTGTGTGTGTGTGTGTGTGTGTGTGTGTGTGTGTGTGTATGTGTGTTATTTGAATGACTGCTCATTTGATTGAATCCTAAATTGTCAAATCCAGTTGGGTGAAAACTCATTTGACTGAAAACCTTCAAAACAAATACACCATAAAAAATGTTTTTACAGAAGAGCAAGCCCCCACTTCACCTCACATTCCCCCATGTTGGGGCTTTGACTCCCAAAAACCCCTTACATATATCTATATATATATATATATATATATATATATATATATATATATATATATATATATATAAACATATAGGTAATCAGTACTGGAGCTTAAACACAAATATCTACAGATCTGGTGGTACAACATGATGCTGACAATCACAATCTTCACATACTATGCTAGACTCACGTCTTCCATGATACCTTCTAAGATAAGAAATAACACCATCAGATGTTTTCTCTAAGCTTCTACAAATGAGCTTTCAGTCAAATGGTTTAGAATTATGCATATGCATATGTATACATGTATTTACACAAATGCATGAATACACATATTTCAGTTTTGGTCAGTTGGCCAAATGATTAAATTGTTTGTCTTACAAACACAAGGCACAGGGTTTCATTCTCACATGGGGTAATTGTCTAGGCTTAAAATGGCCCAGTATGAATTGCATCTATATTGAGAGATAGATATGCACATACACACAAATATATACAGACATATAGATACATAGACAGCTATATAGATACTCAAATACAGACACAAGCTCACACTTACCACATGTGTATCTTTCCCCCACCCAAGATCTATCTTTAATTTTGAACAAACTGTTACAAATGAGAAGTCACGCATGTCAAAGACAAAAGTGTAGCACTGACAGATATGGTCTTACTTCCCCTTTATGCTGTGTCACTGTGAGATCCATAACTATGAATCCACTTGGTACAGTAGTAATCAGCATCATCTTCTGGCTGGACATCGGTGATGGTTAAATAACTAGCCTTACTGGATGGGACCACAGAACCAGTGAACCTGTCTGAGATCCCAGGATCTCTGCCCTGTGTGTTCCCATTATGGTAAATGTAATACAGACGGATTGGCCGTTGCCCTGGTTTCTGCATTAACCATGTTACATAGTCGTCACCAATGTCACCCGTGTTGAGAATGCAGTCAAGTTTCAGTGTTTGTCCCTGTGAGGTTGTTGCTGTTGGAGGCTGAGTCAGAACAGATTGTGCCCTGCAAGCTGTAGAAATAAGGATTAGTAAAGAACAGATCCAGTGCACAGAGTAAACAAGTAAAATGGTTACCAGAAGACGTACAGCTGTAAACCCAGCATGTTACCAGCAGGAAAGTGATGGAAAATATTCGCTGCACTGAATCAGTGGACATTTTCTGCAGAAAGTAATGCTGAACTCTAAAAGGAAAAGCACACTACTCACTGAATGTGGTGTTTAAATACAAGCAATGCAGAAACAATCCCCCACCTAAATGCAAATCTAGTTTTTTGCCATTGGCTATGTGATACAGTTTAGATGAAGTCTGAAAGAATGTTTTGAGGTGATTTTCACTGGATCAGTACTGGTATCTGGCAGTGAATCAGTCACTGAAGAAACATATTTGTGAATTCTCTATGCCATTTCTTAGCATGTGCTGTGTGAATCACTTCAATAAGGGTTTTTAGACTGATCAGATTATATTTTATTATAGTTCCACTGTGGCGATCCCTAACCGGGAAAAGCCAAAAGACACAACAACAACATACTTTGCTTTCTGTGTGAAAACACATGCTGCAGCAAGCTTTTACAGTTCTCATCCGGGGTAATAAGCTGTCCACAAAAGGAAAAAAAATTGAGAGAGTAACCCACAGCAGGCTAGGTCTGTCATCAACAAAATTAATAATCATCTCAGAAGTTTAATTAAAACCATCAAAGCCAAGTTTATGGCTAAAATAGCCATCAATGCTAATGACAACCATAAAGCCTTCTTTAGCTATGGTTACAGCCTCAAGAGCTCTATGCTGAGCTGATTGCTAATGACACAGTCTACACCAAAACTAAAACATAGCAAACCTACCAGTTGATGAATTTCTCTCCAAGTTCACCCCCCCCCCTTTCACTCCCTATTATCTCGCAACAAATTCCAGTAACTGATAACCACCACTTTCATGTAGGACCAAGTTCTGAAACCACTGACAAAGGCGGGGGGTCCTGACCATATCCCAGGATGTTTCTTAAATAGCATGAAGTGTGATTTATCTACACTCCTTAAAATGCTGTTGAACTTCAGGCCCCACACAAGTTTTGCAGCAAGCAAGTAGAGGACAGTCATACTCCTGCACAAGGGAGGGCTATCCACTGACCTGTGTAATTGCTGAGTCATAAGTCTGACCAAAATCATTTGGAAGACCGTGAAAAGATTAATCATGAAATTAATCAATAATGACCTAGGAAACCACCAAACACTGGACCCATCTTAGCTTGTGTTCATCAAAGTCAGGTCTTGCTTACTCAGCCTAGTAGACTTCTTTGAAAAGGTCACCAAAAAATGGATGAAGGCAAGACAGAGCACCTACATAGACATGGCTAAAGCCTTTGATACAACACCTCACCTCACTCAGACATACTGGAGAAACTTAGCCGATTTGGAATAAACCCCTGTGTCACCCATTGGATTGCCAACTGGTTCATAAGTAGGACACAGGAGGTCAAAAAAAGGTAATAGAATGGGAAGAGGCCAGAAATGTATTTGGACTGCAGGACTGGTATCTGAGTATAGGCAAAGAGAAAGAAATTAGGGGATCCTAAGCTAAAGACCAGCACTGGTACAGTTTTTAGTAGAATCTAGAACAGACGCTGCTGTTAAAAAAGGAATAATTAGTGGACAATATAAAATATTGCATGATAACTATAAGAATCAATCAGAGGAGGTTAGAAAGGATTGGAAAGAGAGACTGGATAAGCAATTCACAAAAAAACAATGGGGGATATAGGTATGTATGTCTCCCAAATATGCAACAGAGTCTAGAAGATTTAGGATCTTTGCTTGGAAGTTTTTATATAAATATTTTTATACCCCAAGTAGACTTCAAAGAATTTTTCCTCAGGTAAACAGCAAATGTTGGAGGTGTGCTGGGGAAGAAAGTGATAACTGGAAACATATTTTTTGAGAGTGTAATGATCTGGCAGACTTTAAAGATTCTCCTCAAAGTCACAGACTACTCTGTCAGGGATGCTGGGTGAGCAAACTGGTGTAACTAAGGAAATCATTTTTTGAGCTATGATATAGAATCGGAATTGCCTAGACATATGAAAACCTTGCTGAGTCTAATTATGGTGGCTACCAAAAAACAATTACTAGAAAATGGAAATCAGTCTAATCCAACCGTACTAGAAGAGATAAAACAACTGGAAAAGGGTAGGAGCAAATTGCATAGAAAAAACAGGAATTATGGAAACAATACATGTGGAGAAGCAATGGGGTTTAAAAGAAGGCAGGATTTGAGTGAGCTATGTAATGTTTGCCTGACAATGACTGGATAGATTTTAAGTGATGTATAATGTTTGCAACTAAAATTATGGCAATATTGTTTGTTTTCTTTTATAAACATGGATGATTGCTTATGTCATGAGTGGTAAGTTAATAAAGATGTTTTTTGGTTAAAAAAAAAAAGATAGGGGAAGCTACTTCCACAAAAAGACAAGTTGCAAGTAGATTCCTACAGAATGTCTACAACTTAGGAGCAGTCATTGAACCCACAAATGACTCAGACATTCTGCAGAAAGGTTTGTCCCAAATAAATAACTGATGCCAGAACCATGGACTAAAACTAAATGCCAAAAAGTGCATTACTGTATCCCTCATGGAAATTTACTAAACCAGGAAATTACCACATTGACAAAACTCCCCTTAGAGTCGACCCTGTAGTTCTAGATTTGAAACAAATGTGGACAGTGACCAAACATTCAACGGTGTGTCCACAGTGGTAAGAAATCCTTCTATATTGTATAGCTTATAAGCAAAGGGATAGTCTCCAGGTCCAGTGATGTCATTGTCCCCATTTACCCTACTGTCATCAGGCCTATCATTGAATGTAATACCTCCTTTGTCATGCATCTGGTCAGGCATATGCCAAGAACTTGAATGACCATAGACTTACAAATAGAATACAGGGCCTTAAAATATATGTCCTACACAGACCACATCAAAGCACTGTGACTATATTCAGTATCCTAGAGACTTCTGAGAGGCGAACTGTGTCTGGCCTGTAAGGCATCCTCTGACCCAATACTGATTGACCTTATTACATATCTGCAAGTCAAATGGCATCAGAAACACTCACTGCAGGGACTTAAACCTCTTCTGCAACTTAGAATAGTTTGTAGAGTCAGGTACAGCTGTCAGAGGTTACCTCTACTTTATAACAGGCTCTCCATCCATGTAAAGCAAGGGTTATCCCTGTCACTATTCAAGTGTAACCTGGATCTATGGTTGGAAATGAGGAAATTTACTGCAGGACTTCAGGTTCAGAGCAGTCACTGAATCCACAAATGACTCTCACATTTTGCAGAAAGGATTGTTCCAAACAAATAACTAGTTCAAGAGCCATGGAATAAAACTGAATGCTAGCAAAGTGCATTATTCTATCCTTTGGGGAAATCCACTACTTATGGACAGAGGCAGCACCTAAATGTTCTTTCTACAATATGTCATCTAAAAATACTCAGTGGTATTACAGAGAATTAATCACTATCATGCTTCAAACTAATCAATGTGCAATAGGTAGTACACACATATAGCATTAGGAATTTTGTTAAGAGTAATTTGAACTAATGGGATAGAGACTCCCCAGACTCTGGAATAGATTGCCCATACATGTCAAGCAGAGCACCTCATTGGCCCTCTTCAAAAGGAACCTTGATGATTGGACGGAAGAAAGGAAATTCACCCCAGGGATCACGTCAATCGCCCTGCTAGACAGGGGTCCAGGGAAGTAAATAGTGTGGGAAGAAATAGCCAAGGAATTGTTATGGCTAGGCTTCTATAGACACTAGGGCCGATAGCCTAGTACCAACCTATGAACCTATGAATCAGCTAGGCTTACAATGGCCTGCAAGGACATTTAGCCCAGTACTGAGCTATGAAAATATGAGAATACTGTGGTGATATTAACTGTATGCAGCTATATGGAAACACATTTAATAAAGATGTAAAATATCATCTAAATTAGATCAATACAATACAGTAAGTTTTCTTCAAGGGAAGAAATTAAAATACAAACAAATAGAAAAACACGGAGAAAACAGAGTAAAAGGTTCTTTCAAAGCATGGAGGCATATTCCTTCATAGTATTACTCCTTTTAAAAAACAGAAAACCTCTGAGACCCCTGTGATGAAAAATGTGGTGGGTCTTCCCATACTAAAAAAAACTGTTTTACTGTTGCAATGTGCAGAAGGAAACCAAAACGTGTTTCAGCCGAGAACAAAGAATATGATCTTATTAGAGATTTACAATCAAATACACATATTTATTAAATATATTATCCTTGTATATCACTCACAGTAATAATTAGAAAACAAAAACAATAGTCTACCTTTTATTAAGTTTGCAATATTTTCATTCATGGCTGGATTGCTCCTATGCCTCCCCAATGACTGTTCTCACAATTTAAGAAGCGATGCTCTATATGCCCTCTCCAAATCCTGAAAGCTGTTGGGAACTACAAAAATGTGATCAGGTAATCTTAATTTCTTAGGAAGAAAATTATTGCATTCCTATGCAATTATTTGGAAAGAGCAATATTTTATATTCAAGTGTCATACAGAATTATCTGTAATAAAAATAATTACCACATCATTATATTCTAATCCCTTCAGCTAGCACAGCTATCTTTCAGAATGCAGACATATTTTTTCGACAAGAACTTTCTTCCTTGATACAAATATAACTCCACTAAATGTAAAATAGGGAAGAAAATTGGAACCAACAACCCAATATACAAATTTAGTAGCGATATAGCTATCTGTATATATCAATATCTACACAGATACTCAGTAAATCTAACTTTGGTCAAAACAATCTAACCTGGTTTGAAAGTTACCTTAAATAAACTTTTCAAATACATGCAGATTCTCTAGCTATATAAGGTTTTCTCAATATGGTGGTAGCACAAAGAACCATATTAGGTCCACGTCTGTTTTCCCTCTTCGTTAATGATATAGCCACAGACCTTCCCTACCTTAACGTAAGTCTATAGGCTGATGATATCTTACTTTTCAAATCATGTAGGAACATCAACTCCCTTCAATAAACACTCCAAATGAGTTGTTAACAATTATATCTGTGAACAAATTAAAATATGCTGCTAACCAACACTAAAAAGACAAATTCCATGCTTATAGGTATACAACAAAAAGTTTTCAAAGACCCCACAAATAAAAATTACAGAGTCTTTGGAATCATCTTCCTCTCCACATAGATTAAAGTGCTTCTCTTTAACTATACAAATGTAATCTGGATGTATAGATGGGTAACAAGAAATTAATCCCTGGTTTAGCACTCGTGTTCCTCATAGGTAGGGGCAACATGTAAACGTTCTATTCATCTCTGGGTGATTTGTACTTAAAATATAATGGCTAAAGATTTGAACAGAGAATTTTGGGCTGGGTTTCTAAATATCCTTATGGATTAATAGCCTAGTAAGTACCTTTAAACATATGAACATATGAATAGCTACTAAAGGGTACCAATTATTTCTAGTTACTGAGCAACAATACCTAGGAATGATTTTAGATCATAGCCTAACACAAACCAAGCATGCAGACAATATTATAAACAAGACACTCCAACTAAAACTGAGTTATTATATATCATAACATTTTACCCACACAGCATTTATGGATATGGTTAAAAGTGGTGATCCTTAAATTAGAATATGGTTTACTACTAGATCTGCATCTAAGCACAATTTGCAAAGAGCTATTAACAATATCAGCCATTTAGCTTTACTAGCCGAACCATCTACAAATCACTGCCAACTGCTACTGCACATTACCTGCTTACCATTGACTGAAAGAGCAACATTTCTCCTTGCATCACACATTTACAAACTTCTAAAAATAGGCAACTACTCCATACTAAAAAATTGCAAATAAAACAGCCTAACTGTACACCAAGAGATAGACAAGAAGAGGGATTAATGTTCGTTAGATAACATTTCAACAACCTGCACTGGTAAATGAACATTTTGTAAGCTAGGTCTAGCTACTTGCAATCAAGTGCATGCAGACATTAAGCATCGAAACACTTTGTTTATTCAAAAGTAAAGTAACAGAGCAACTATATAACAGCACTAAATGCTCATTTTTAGAGATGAAGGCTAAATCTGCTAAGTATAAACTCTCTCCTTTGGAGAACTGTTCAACGATTGCACCTATTGTAATTGTGTATCAGTGATTGCATATATCTTAAAAAGTACCTACAATTCATTGTGAAATGATACTGATATGTCTAAATTGTTGCATAAACTCAGCAAGTATTGTATCATTGTCATTGTGTATATAAATTCAAAAATGTTACTTTTTTTTGGTCACGTGTTAATCTATGATGTAATGCACTATCATGTCTGGGTTGATTTATATATACATATATATATGGGTGTACTTTTGAAGAACAAAAGTTCACTACTTCAGACTTCAAAAGTACACCCACACTAACGCGAAAGTGCACTTTCGCGAACCCGCTAGACCAAATGGGCTAGCAATCATGGACCTTAGGGTTAGGGCACGGGTCATGGTAAGGGGATAGCCCTACTCGCTATCCCCTTACCCTAACCCTTGCCCTAACCCTAAGGTTCGTGACTACCGCACAACAGTGGAAGACATTCCAAATCAGGCTATGACCTCCACTGTGGTGCGATAGTCATGGACCTTAGGGTTAGGGCACAGCTTAGGGTAAGGGGATAGTTAGTAGGGCTATCCCCTTACCTTGAACCGTGCCCTAACCCTAAGGTCCATGACTATCACACCACAGTGGAGGACATAGCCCATTTTTCAGCGTCCTCCACTGTAGTGCAGTAGGTTCGTTCTAGTGAGCTTAAGTGAAAGTGCACTTTCGTTAAAGTGCACTTTCGCTTAAGTGGGGATGTACTTTCCCATTTCAAAAAAGTGAATTTTCGTTGTAGGAAAGTACACCCATATATATATATATATATATATATATATATATATATATATATATATATATATAATTTACAGGACTTTTTTTGTGATGGTAAGCGCTGGCACAATGTACCAGCACCTTGGCCACAGTAGCAATGCCTTCTCATTTAAGGAGAACCATGCATGTGTATTACTCCAATGCGGATGTAAAAACATGCAGAATTTAAACTAGCCGTTCCCAAAATGTGTGTGTGTGTGTGTGTGTGTGTGTGTGTGTGTGTGTGTGTGTGTGTGTGTGTGCGCATGTGTGTATAATTTAAACTAGTGGTTGTGTTTGTTTCTGTACGCGAGAGAAAGTGTGTGCTTGTATGTAAGTTAAACTAGCTCCTCATTTAATATGCAGATTAGAGTGTGTGTGTGCGAGTGTGTGTGTGTGTGTGTGTGTGTGTGTGTGTGTGTGTGTGTTGCTGTATGAGAGACAAGGTGTGTTTGTGTTGCTGTGTGAGAGAGTAAATATGTGCATGTATATATAATTTAAACTAGCAGTTCCATTTGTTTCTGTGAAAGTGTGTATATGCATGCGTGTGTATGCATGTGTGTGTGTGTGTATTGCTATGTGAGAGATTAGGGAGGTGTGTGCATTCCTCTCACCCTCTTAAGTACAAGAAATCTGGACAGAGCCAGATGTAATGGGGGCAAAAATAGGGACAGATTTTAAATACTGTTTTTATAAACTTGGATAGTTGTTAGATTAATAGTATTTGTGTTAACATGCATTTTCTGAATGATATGAAGTCTGAAACTCAAGTGTATGTCATTGTTTAGTGACTGCAATCCTCAGATCTTCCCAATGATTTGCCAGAAAACCACAAATTTTACAAGGAACAGTCCAAAAATATGAGGGAAAATCTGTATATTTTGTGAAAATCTGGACAGTTGAGAGGTGTGTGTGTGCGCTCGCGTGTGTTGCTGTATGAGAGAGTAGGGATGTGTGTGCATTGATGTGTGAGAGGTATTGTATGTCATGTTCTGTTTGGGGGGGGTTATCAATTAACTTGATCAGGCTAGGCCCTGTAACTTGGTTACAGCAGACAAGAGCCTGAATCCTCTATACCAACTAAGAGACTGCTGAAGGAATTGTGAGTTTGAGTACATTTTTAGGGAATTATGAGATTCAGTGCAATTTCAAGGGAGTGAGTTTCAGTGCATTTTCATGGAATTGTGAGTTTCAAGGGAAGATAAATGTACTGTTGCTCATGCTAAGTCTGTTTTCGATGTGTAACTAACTGTTTTGTTTAGCAAATGGCAGTCACTGTGCTGCAGAATTTGAAAGCATTGTTAGTAGCATAATTGCTTATTGTTGGTTTGTCAAGTCAATCCTTATAGCAATATTACCAGTTTTTTTTTTAATCTAACACAATATAGGCAATTAATTCTTCAAGGGCAGCAGCCACTGAATTTGTAGATGAAACGATGAAATTTAAAATTGTTTGCTAGTAGAAACCTATTTGTTAGTTACATATCTCTTTAATGTGGAATTATTCAGATGACTTACTTCTTTGGAGGTTGTGCTTATTGACTGATATTGGTGAACTGTAATTATAGAAGTTTAAGTGACATTTTGTGGCTGAAATTTTCTGAAACTGGTAGTTTTATCATTATTGGTTCATACATTTTGTTTCTTTGCTTACTGGAAGAATGTTAACTACCAATTTAAAACACATTCTAACAGCTGGTGCTGAATTATATAAGGAATATAACTGAATACAATCAGGAAAATGAATCAAAGAGTGCATGCATGTATACATGGCTCTAAAAATGTGTGCAAAGAGCCTATAGTTTGAAAACAGCTCAAAGTTAAACTTAATCCTCCTCTGACCAGATGCATTTTCTTTGACTGTCGGTATTTATGTCGTTTCAATGAATGTGAGCTTCAATGGCAGAGAAGTTTACTGCTCTTGCTAAGTCTGTTTTCATTGTGAGAATGTATTGTTTAGTAAATGGTTATCACTGTTTGTGTTATTTTATTTCAATATCTGTAATCATTGTAGAAGTAAATAAGAAAACAGTATGTACACTGATAGGTTTGAACAGTGTTTATAGTAACTGAGGAGAAACAGCCAAGGAATGGAACACTAAAATGGCTGGGAAGGGGGCTGCGGGGGGGGGGGGGCAGGATATAATCTTTTTTACTTCTTAGCCTAATTAACCTGTTATACCACTGATTACTCGTAGTATATCTGCAATTTTTGCATCTAAATTTAGGGAATCTAAAATGTCCTTCACCTCAAAACCCAGTCTTAAACCTTCCTACCTTTCATTTCATAGGTTACATCATTATTATTAATTCTGTCTGTATTTATGCATATGCAGAATGTCATAAAGGGTGTATCTCTTGTGATTTATGGCCAATGATTTCACAATCTGAAAAAATCATGAAACTTTTATTCACTTTGTATACCAGTTAATTACACTGTGTGTGTAATCAAAAATGAAAAGAACAGAGGGCATCGGCTCACCCCTTCGAAAAGAGCACAAATGAACAATTATACTAACTCAAGGATAATGAAGGTACATTTTAACATTATTATCCACTGTGATCCTTAATAATTTGCTGTGAGAAGTGACTTCAATTCTTGTATTATTAAGGGAGAAGATTTTATTTATTTATTTTTTATGAAACAGGATTTGGAGAAAAAAATAAATATTTATTTTTGGGGGGGGGGTAAACAAAAGCAATGTATGCATACTGCCAACTTTTTGTTTACAAAAAAAAGCCACACTCTCTCTCTCTCTTTCTCTCTCTATACATATATGTATATATTGGTCTACTTCTAATTACCAAAATACCATTAACCTGAATCTCATTATATCAAGACGACAACACCGAATGTTCACTTAAATGAATGTTCACATCACCAGAATTTTAAACAGTGAAAGGAGGCAGTTGGCCAACATTTGCCCTTTTCCCTACTATAGTACAATCTTAGAGTTGGTAAATATCTATCTATACATCTATATACATATATATATATATATATATATATATATATATATACATGAAACTATAAAGTCGAAGACTCACAAACCCAAAAACCAAAACTACGAATGTCAGCAAAACACTACACCACACATACAAATACACCTACTTTCCGACACTACAACAAAGCAAAACACACACGAACACAACAAAACAAACACACAAACCTACCCTTCCTATAAGCAGGGGGTTAAGGCCCCCTGCACCCCCCAAGTGGGGGGCTGCATTCTCCACACCCATGCTACTTATATATACTAACTCTGAGGCCGCACTAAACACCAAAAGACAGAAAACCCACCACCACACATTCAACGCCCACCTTGCACAAACACACATCACATGCATACAAACACCACCACTCTCATCACTGACACACTGACACTCTTATCTACCTACCCTAACCCACACCTAACACTCCCCAACACACTCACATACACCCAAACCCTCCCGATAACGCTTACCTAATGCACCATCAGTACCGCGGATTCGACATTTCTGGGTTCGATAGTCTGCAGATTCAACAATTTGGTCTCGAAATACTGAAATTGGACATTTCAGTATTTCAAGATTCCAAAGAGAACCCATACACACACACACACACACACACACACACACACACACACACACACACACACACACACACATATATATATATATATATATATGGAGAGAGAAAAAGAGAGAGAAAGATATGGGGGAGGTTAATTTTATTGAATCCTTATTTAGTCAACATTTGTTTAGTCGATACAATTTGGCCAACTATGCAGTCAGATGACACGAGTGAGAGATTGCACAATTCTTGGGTTTCGGTAAAAAGCCCTTTTCCTAGCATTGTGCAATCTCAGACTTATTCAGAATATATATATATATATATAATTAGCAAGGGGTACCAGGGTGCTGGTGAATTAGCCCCTGCAAAAATATTTTAATCTTTTATTTATTTATTTTTTTTTACTATTGTGTGTACTCCAAGGTTATTGCTTGGCACATGCACGTTCCCATTGTTAGTGTTTTGTGGTCAACCTTTTAGACATTCTTTGGGTCTTTCAGCAAAATTAAGTAGACCCATATAGATAGGTACATAGATAAAGATGTATATATATATATATATATATATATATATATATATATATGTATGTATTATAATGGCTTAAGCAAGCTTTTTAATAGACATTTTAGGTTAAATAATCTGCAGAATTACCTAACTGTGCTTTCCAATGGTGAGATTCAAACCCTGTAACTTGTGTCTGCAAGGTAAACACATTAACTATTATGCCAAACCCCAAAAAGAAATTCATGTGATGTAAAGGAAGTAAATACACTATATTACTGTACTGGTATACTAAACGGCGACCCCTAACCGGGAAAAGCGGAAAGACAACAACAACAACTGTACTGGTATACTAACAATAAATAACGTGTTATAAAAATGTAGAATAACAAAGGAAAGGAAAAGAAGATGTAGGCTGTTACCACGGAAACATGGAATGCAGAAAACAATAAAGCAATTAAGACAGGAAGTATTATTGTTAGAAGAATACAGAAAATGGAGCAGATCATCAAAATCCTTATAAAGATAAAGACCGATGCGAGAGAGCAACACACAGTATCAAAACAGACCATGATCTATTATATACTACTTTCAATAATAAGATAAAAATATCTGTACAAGCAGACAAGCTTAAAAGGTATGCAGATAAATACAAAAAAGTGCAAAGTAAGCAATTCATTAATTACACAAGAAGGTTGTATCCATAACTGAGAAACAAAGGAAAAGGAAAAGAAACATCTCCAAAAAAAAAAAAAAAAAAAAAAAAAAAGAAGAAATAGGTAGGTTTTGGAGAAGTAATTATGAACATAACGGAGATGCTGAATAGGGGTCCTAATGCAGAAAGCATGGAATGAGATGAAGAAACATCCAGAGGAACTGAGACAAAATTAAGAAAAGTTACTAACTTAAAAATCATGGACCCAGATTCAGTATCTAACTTTTGGATAAAGGTGTTAGCATCCTTACATAAAGAGTTAGCCTTGAGTAAGAATTAGTTAGATGCACATAATGAACAGACACCAACCTGTTAACAACAGGAAAAATGATACTCCTCTTTAATGGAAAAATATAGACCAATAACTATACATATGACAATATGCAAACTGTATACTGGAATGGATGTAGACAGAGTTTATAGCCTTCTATAATAACAGTCAATCGTAGCAATAAAAAGAAAAGGTATTGAAAGAAAGCCATATGGAGCAAAGGATCATTTATTGTTTAACAAAGCCATGACAGAAAAGTATTAAAAAAGGAATAATCTAATCATGGTATGCACAGATAAAAAAAAAGCATTTGAAGGCATCACACATTCGTGGATAAAGGAATGCTTACAGATGTACAAAATATACCCAGTATTGATCAATGACATTGCTATGACCATGAAACAGTGGCAAACCATTCTGAAGCTAAGCTATGATAAAGGCAACATTACTGTCCCAGTGATAAAAATCCAGAAGGGGATATCCCAGGGTAATTCTTTGTTACAGCTGCTGTTTTGTCTTTTGTCTTGCCTTTAACCTATTCTTTAACCCCTAGGGAAAAAAAAAAACTTGTAGAAAGCCATTTCATCTAATTTTGTGGATGGTTTAAAATTGTATAATTCCTCAGATGAGGATATGAAAGCACAACTACAAATGGTTACAACTTTCTGAGTGATGTACCAATGTTATTTGGTCGTGATAAAAGTGCAGAATGCAACATTTAAAAAAGGAAAGCTGCTGCACCAAGAAAATATCAACCTGGGCCAGGACTGTGATGTAATGAAATCTGAGAAGGAGGGGGTTTATAAATATTTGGGAAAATATTAAGCGCCAGCAATAAAACATGATCAAATAAGAAAAAAGATGAGCAGGAAATATTTCAGAAGAGTAACACAAGTACTGAAAACTGCTTTGACACCTAGAAATAAAGTTCAAGCTACAAATCAATTTACTCTTCCTGTTACACCTTTGATGTGATTGACTGCCCCCCAAAATTAATGAATGAATGGGACAAGAAAGCAATAAAAAATGCTTTATGCTTATGAAATGATACATAAAAATCAATGTATACCAAGATTATGTACCCATTGCTCTGAAGGAGGTAAGGGCTTCCTGAAATCAACCACATGTCCATTGAGAAAGTCAGATAAATAGACAAATGCAGGTTCTATAAACAGACCTGGAAACAGTTGCATATCTTGTTGATATGGATGATACACTTATGGCAGAAAGTCTGTATACTGAAAGGCACAATACTGCGACAAGACTATTGCAGTGGGAATAGTGCAAACATCATAAAAGTAGCAGAGAAGCTTTGGAAACATGTATTGCGACAAGACTATTGCAGTGGGAATAGTGCAAACATTATAAAAGTAGCAGAGAAGCATTGGAAACATGAGTCACAAAGCAGTATAGAGAATGATGAAGTTTATATCACATGGAATCCCCCATTACCAGGAGTTCAAAGACGTGCAAGAAAACCAGATACAGACGTCCATGAAAAAAGACAAAAGTAGTGTTGATCATTGAAATTGCTACACCTACCGATTACTGCATCTTACATAACAGCGAGAGACAAATTCGTAACATACCAGGATTTGTAAGCAGAAATGAAAAAATGTGCAAGAAAGATACCCAGACAGTTCCAATAGCAGTAGGATCAACAGGACTAATAAAAAAAATGTAAAATTACATTTAAATATGCTGTCAGTATGTGTTTCCCCATTACTCTGAGCATAAATATCTTCTCATTGTGCCATCAACAAATTTATATACCTATGTTCCATTTAGTCCCCCATAGCTACACTCTGTATTTGATCAAAATGACTGTCATTGAAGATAAAAGTACATAAAAAAGACATTTACAAATAAAATTCACTTTAGGTAATGATATCATGGACTTGGCACAAAAGTATTTTTTCTCTCAAACCAAAACCAGTTCATGTGGATTGCATATAGACAAATTATTGGGATCTATGTCAGATGACTGAGTTTCCAGAAACTCGAAATTCAAACAGACAACACCATATGATCGAGTTTCCGAAAAGTCAAACGTCATTAAAAAAAAAAAAAAAAAACTCAAAATTCTACTTTTTTACATTCATGCAGAGAGCAAGCCCCCTGCACCCCCCCCCCACCCCCCTGCAAATTAAATATACCAACTCTGAGATCATAGTACAGTGAAGAAAAGGGTACATTTCCCAATCCTTGCTGTACCATACTGCGATCTCCATTCAAAAGCTTTGAGTTTTAACAACTCAATCATATGGTCTTGACCATATGAATTTCGAGTTTCTGAATACTCAATCAACTGATAGGGATCTAAATTATTGATATCTACATCAGCAAACCTTCGCCACTAAAAATGTCCACCAGTTTAACTTAACAATTGTCTCCACAAGCAAATGAAAAGAAGGTACCCCCTTGACTACTTATTTTGATGTGTGCTCTACAAACAGTGCCAGAGGTTCATTTTTTTAGTTTCTTGTTGCCCCTATAGGATGAAAGGTGGATCATTTAAGTCTTCATATAATTCTGATAGAACAAAAAATATCAGAGGATATGGCCAAGGTAACCTTTAAAAACTCTGTAATGTCTCTATATGAAGCATCTTTGGCCCTCAAAGGTCTTATAAAATTGCCAGTAGTGTTGGACATGTGTACATTTGTGACTTAAAAAACTGTTTTGTAAGCTGAAAAATGTAATAAAAGCTCTGGCATTTCATTCCCAATTCTTGAGAAGGTCAAGGAGAACAGATCACTATGGTTTAGTCAGATATGCAGAAAACTGGAAGATGATTTGGTAGCAAAATGGAAGACAATTTGGTAACTGTAAGAGGCAAAAATGAAGCTCAGGGAAGACATTCATTGATTGCGTGAGAGGAGATATGAGAAAGGTGGGAGTGACTGTCACAGAAGGTAGGGGAGTGGTGATGAATAGAGATAAATGACAAAAGTTTATAGGGCACCCCGAGACAATGCAAAAATGGAAATGTGGTGGTCAGTTCCATGGACAAAAGCTTTGACTTATTAGTGAGCTGCTTCCTGTGCCGAGGGTGTGGGGTTTAAATGTTTACCCTTCATTTACCTAATGTGCGACCTTGAGCAAGTGACTTAACCAGACTTTACTTTGGGATAATGAGGACTTTTAGCTAGGTTACTTAATGATCTCCTGGGCTCCATGCCTAGTAACTACCTATGAACCTAAACAACAGTTTAAGATGACTTTAGTCAAAATAACAGAGGTGCCTCCCCCTACACACCCATTGTTTTTCTTCCTATCCTCTCAAATCCTCTCAATTCAGTTGAAGAAAAAATTTTCGTCAAAGGTCTGAGGTTTGTCACTATGATGGCAGCTTCACTTGTGGATACTATTTCTTCACTGGAAGTCCATACCGGGAAGCTTAATTTGGCATGCATGCTCCAGTGTCAGCATTTTCAAACAGCCAAGATGTACATGGCTATTTGTTACAATCATTATGAATACAACTGAGGTTTTCAGTGGGATTTGAGAGGCAGAAATGAGCAAAATGTTTTCTCTTACAGATAGGTACAGATTTTGCAATCTTAAAAGAAAAAAGACAACTGCTCTTGATTATTTGTGTTCTAGTAAAAGTTTACCATCCATAAAGGGCAATAAATCCATTGGTTTGATAGTGACAATCACTTCTGCTCATAAGACTAAAATGCTGGTGCTTTTAGCTGATATTTTATTAGCTGATTTTATTATTGTTCTCATTAATGCTATTTTTTGTAACCTTTTATGTGTACTTTTGTGGAGCTATTCTCCTTGGGTCTCTGCTGAAAAAGAGCTCTAGCTCAGATGGACATTCCTGGTCAACAAATGTCAAACAAGCAAATAAATAATATTTCAGTTTGCAAAGTGGTTTATATCTCCTACACAGTACCTATTTTCGCAGTTTAAAGACTAGAAAGTTCAGTGGGTCTGAATTTTGGTAACTTAATTAACCAAAACAGACAGTTGCTTTTAGGCACAACTGCTTTAAGATTATTTATTTTATATTATTAACTGGATAGATCGACAAAGATCTGATGCCCCTTCTCCCAGAGTGACTTGAGAACTATGAACGTTATGTCTCTTAAATAGATTAAAACATTATATAGGTGGGTACAGATGACATTCTGACCCAGACCTCTGACTTGGCAGCCCAATTCCATTGCAATTTATATTCATCAGAATGCAAAGTATGCATGTCATTTTAATGGTGTGGCTAGGTATGGAATATGTGGTTTTGAGTGGCATAGGTAATGAAGTCAAGAATTTATTAATGCATGAAGTTTTCTAATGTGTGTCAGATGGGACTGAATTCCTTAGGTCTTTAACTTGATAAAATAGCTAAGATCACTTGTTAACATACAGCAACATAACATCACATAACTGTATGTGCATCCTTGTATGAATTATGTTGCAAATGTCTTATGTCAGGTAAAACTATAGGATGGCAAAGTGGGGATTCCAGACAAATTGGTATCATTTTATTTGTACAAACAGACTAATTACAAAGTTCTTCTGCATTTAAAACCTACAACAGTTTTTGCAGAAAGATAGAAGGCACCTCTGTCAATACAATCTTAAGGGGTTAAGAGGCACTGGTGAAAATAGTACCTAAAGAAATGGTCCATATTATGCTGCAAATTAATATTTTTGAGCATGCAGGAGAAAAATTAGTAATTTTGTGGAAGCCGTTAGACAAATTAGTATGTTTGTGGAAGCCGTTAGACAATAGTAGTTGTTGATTGTTGCTTTATGATATGCATTGGATAACCAAATATAAAACAGAGGCAGACATTAAATACACAGCCAGTTCATTGTGCCTGGTGACTAAATGGTTTTAGTTTTTACGAGTCCTCTGTGCTTAATCCCATCCTACTGTGATGAAGGTAGTTGCAGCACTAATAAAGCTTTGCATAAAAGAGCTTCCTGCCACTGGTTTTAAAGGATCTATATTAACTCACACTAGTAATGGCTTCTAATCTCCATCCCCCTTTTAGAGCAGAGCAGTTTTGATTAATGGCCTGCCTTACGTGGAAAGCATTGCCACTATTAGTGGTTATAAACCTTATTACTTCTGAAGATTCTTCTTGTTCTTCTTTCAGCTGCTCCCATTCGGGATCACCACAGTGGATCATCGGTCTGCGGAATTAGTAGCAGTTAAGTTTTATTATGTTGAGTTGCTAGCCCAGCACCCGACCTTCCTCAGAAGGCATATGCATGCACACACTCACACCTAGGACCCATTTAGAGTGTCAAATCTACCTGCAGCATGTCTTGGGAATGTGGGAGGAAACACCCGCAGGGAGCTCACGTGAACACAGGGAGGACATGCAGATGCTGCACAGAAGGCAATCCAGCTGAGAATCAAACACTTATGAAGATTATTGAGGTAGGATATTATCTTTGTATTGTAGTGCGTGCTTCCTGCTCAGTCATTTTGGCTTGGCCTATATCCCATTGTGTAAATCTGTGTTGTAAATCATCACTTAATGAGCATATTTTTTCAGCCTGACAAATTGTAACATTGGAACATTGTTGATTGTATGACATGGATGGCAGCTATCCACCCTAAGCAAATAATTATTTCTATGTATTGACATATGCATGATCCCATTTACTAATATAGTAATGGAAACATCCAGAACTCTGTCTTTTTCTTTTGTTTTTTCCCATTAGGGGTCACCACAGCAGAACAACAATTCACAGAATGATTGTGATTGGCAGTGGAGTTTTAAAGTGCCAAGTTACCTGCCTAGTGCCTAACCTTCTACAGAAGGCACACACACACACACACACACGCACACACACACACACACACACACACACGCTCACACCTAGGGCCAAT
>NC_056733.1:712723440-712883440 GCF_019279795.1 Protopterus annectens | reverse complement strand
TAGACATTGATTTGCTTAGGCAAAATAGAGCGAAGCCCTATTCTCCAAAAGATACTGATGAGATTACTCCTGTTAAAAATAGTGCCAGCCCTTTCCTGAAGATACCGTTATTTTATACTGCAGCTGTGAGGTCAATTACTGACATTATAGAGAAACACTGACAGATTCTTATTACAGATCCTGGAGTAAGGCGTGTAGTAGGTGATCGTCCTAGATACTTATAAGAACCAACGCAATTTGAAAATAATGTTATGTTATCCAAGGGCTTCTAACCAACATGAAGTATTCAATTTAGGCACATTTCCATGTGGTGATTGTAATTATTGTAGATATATTGATACTACCAACACATTTATTCATCCTGACACTGGTCGTAGTTTTACTTTCCATGTTCATGCTAGCTGTAAGGATGTGCATGTGGTTTATCTTGCCTTTTGCTCTGTTATTCTTATTGTATATCTAAAACAGACTGTATGTTTAAAGATAGAATAAGAGAACACTTATATAATATCCAAATTAAATCCATGAATAATGCTTTAGCTAAACATACTATATCATCAGGATAAGACCATGCATTCAAATTTATGGTAACTGATAAAGTTAAACCTACGGTGCATGAAGGGGATATAAGGAACCTCACTGAAACTAGGGAAGTTAAATGGATATTAAGAATGAGAGAGGATAAAGGGAAAGGCCTTAATGAAAGGGCTTTGATAAAACCTACATTAAAATCTAGAAGGCTTAAAGTGAAGTAGATCCTAATATAACATAGGTATACTTGCTTATATGAGGTCCTAAAGTAATTCTAATATTATTTATATGCATTTTTTATGTATACATTTTTATGTGTATTTTTATTTACTAATGTGAAATAGAAGCATATTAATATTAATATAAGCTTGCTGAGGTATATTATCTTTGTCTGCTCTTTTCTTGAGGTTTAGGGTCTTAGTTTATGCATTTTTTTTTAGTATATATTGTTTATGAATGAGGCAAATTTTCATTTATGAGCATTTATATATTTTGCATATCTGAACTCATGTAAGGTTATTGGGCTTCCTTCCCTATTATTAGTCCTGCCCTATATATATATATATATATATATATATATATATATATATATATATATATATATATATATATATATATACATTTCTTGTTTATTAATAGCGATATTGGGAATTTTATGCTTCTATCTTGATAGCCAGGTTTTAGTGCTTTATTATGTACTCTTTAAAATGTATATATGCTGTTATATATGAGGCATATGTTGGTTTGTAAATACATGTTTCTTGGTTATGAGCTTGAAAATACCTGACATGACATGTATGTATGCTTTTTAGCATTGAGATTTGTTTTTTATATATGGATTGTTTTATTTTGATGCATATAGTATATGTGATGCATATCTTTTTAAAAAGTTATCCATTTGTTAATTGCCAGCATTTGATTGGATAGTGATTCTTATTTAAATTATTTTATGACCACTATCATGTTAATGGTCTGATGAAGCTCTAAGTGAAAGCACTTACTTGTTTTTAATAAAAGAACTCTTTTTTTTTATAGCTTGAAGTGTCGTTTGATTTCTGCTATAATTCTGCTAAAGTTAACATTTCCTTTCTCTTGAAAAGATGTTACTATGCTGAATTTTGATGATCCCATGCAGGATTCTGGACCCATTAACAGAGATGGATGTCTTTTGAGTTTTACTAATGAGGCTTCCAGTTCCAGGTCCAACAATATAAACATCTTTAGGGTGAGTTTGGAAACACAACTATACTTTGAAATAGTGGCTGTTTCTGCTTATTAAAAGTTAAGTGGACAGTCCATCAACCAGTCACTGTCATAATCAATACTTATGCCACCCAAGAAGAACCATTGCAAAGCTCAACTAAGTCTGGAAAGTCTGTGGTCATGCTCACTTTCTTATTTCGATCAGCATAATATTGCAGCCATTTTACTTGTTGCATCTTCGCACAGCTGAGCTTCTCTGCATCCGTTTAGTAGCCAAGCACAAGATAATCCACCTAGTGACATTGTTTTAATGCCCATATCTGTCCGGCAGCTAGAGTCATCAATGACAACCTTTCAAGTTTCACTTGAAGACTAAGTTCAAGAAACTAAGGCCAGGCTGCTTGCAGTAGTGGATCTCTCAACCAACCTAGAAAAAAACACCAAGGACATTGTGTTGACAGGCAGTGGTTGATCTCACAACCCACCTAACACAAAGTACCCATGACATTGTGGTGACAGGCAGTGTTGGATCTCACAACCCACCTAGAACAAACTACCCAGGACATTGTGGTGACAGGCAGTGTTGGATCTCACAACCCACCTAGAACAAACTACCCAGGAAATTGTGGTGACAGCCAGTGGTGGATTTCACAACCCACCTAGAACAAGCTACCCAGGACATTGTGGTGACAGGCAGTGGTGGATCTCACAACTCACCTAGAGCAAACTACCCAGGACATTGTGGTGACAGGCAGTGGTGGATCTCACATCCCACCTAGAATAAACTACCCAGAACATTGTAGTGACAGGCAGTGGTGGATCTCACAACCCACCTAGAACAAACTACCCAGAACAGTGTGGTAACAGGCAGTGGTGGATCTCACACCCCACCTAGAACAAGCTACCCAGGACATTGTGGTAAGAGGCAGTGGTGGATTTCACAACCCACCTAGAACAAGCTACCCAGGACATTGTGGTGGAATTGGGGGAGGTTGGCACCAAGTATCCTTCCTATTGAATTTTACTCAATCCCTGTATGATCAGGTGGATGATTAAGATAACAGGAGTCATTATAACAACCTTAGGATACTGGGGCTGCAAAAAGGGGCTGAACAGAAGGACATGATTACATTTTTGCAAGTTTTCATTTCAGCTGCCTTAGGCTTGAATCATTCTGTTCATTTATTGCTAGAACTTGCATATCACTCCCTTGTTTCTGTGCCTCAACCCAATGCTCCCTCAGGCCATTTATTGTCTGTCTTTTATCCTTCATGCAAAAATTACATATTCTGTGTCTTGTCTCTGCAAAAAAAAAAAAAAAGTCATATACTTGGGTAGGAAAATCAGTTTTAATAATGACTTTTCTAAGGCTGTGCTTGCTAAACTTGAGCTGTAAGTCTAATATCCTGAATGCATTACTCTCTCTATTGATGCCGAAAAAGCATTTGATAATATTATTTGATCATATTTATTTCAGCTTCTAGCCTTTTTTCATTTCCTGCCTACATTTATAGCAGAATTTATGGCACTTTACAAGGGTTCCTGTACTGTTGCGCCATTTGGGTCCTTCATTTCTCAGTCATTTAAAATTTTAAACTGGTTTATCAAGGCTGCCCTTTAGACCCATTGCTCTTTATACTAACTATCAAACTCTTAGCTCAGTTGCCAGGTCTTGTAATACCAATGCATGTAATATGAAAGATGGACTGGCTTTGTTTGCAGATGAGCTTATGCACTTTATAGACAATCCCTTGAATAAACTTCTAGTCATATGGGAAATTTTCATTAACTGGTATCATATTTATGAATATAAAATTAATCCTTCTAAATCTGTTTTAATGTTTTATAATGTTGACTTATAAGTACAATTTTACCTGCACTCCTCCTAGTTTCCATTACTTAGAAACAGTGGCCACTCGTGCCATTGGACTGCAGCCACCCCCCCCCCCCAGCTGTGAAGAGAAAAAAAAGAAATAACATTTCAAAAAATAAAATATTTAGTGTAGTATACTGTCGCCTCACAGAAAGACTTGTCCTGTTCGACTCTCAGCTAGAGCGTCTTCTGTGTGGAGACATGCGTGAGCGGGCGTACCTTCATTGAAAGTTGTGTGTAAGGGCTGGCAACTCGGCACGTAAAAATCTACAGCCAATCATTAGCGGACTGCAGTTCCGCTGTGGCGACCCCTAACTGGGAAAAGCCAAAAGAAACAAACAAACTATTCTATGTTCACTGTCTGCTTAGCTGTGACTGACTGCAAGTCTGTTAAAGAACCAGAACTTGAACCGCGCATGTTCAGTGAGTTCCGGGCTAAAAAAAAAAATAATTTTTGTAAATCCAGACTGCTGTAAAAGCAGTCCAGATTAAGAAGAGAAGGCATCAGTGTGATGCCCAGAAGTCTATGCAGTTTGTAACTGCATTAAACGGGAAGGAGATGATCAGACTGCCATGTCTGCAGTCACGTACGTGACATGGATGGCTGGGAGGCTACTGATTGGCTCTCAGTCCATTCCTGCACTTTGTGTGTTGGGAAAAAGAATGAGAAACAGTCAGTAACCGTACTTACTTTGGTTTAGATGGAGTTGGGAGTTTGTAACTTCGATCGGACAGTGGCTGACTGAGGCGCTGAGACTGACATAATAACATTAATAATGACAGAAGAAGGGCTACTGGATGGATAAGAGTAAGTGACTAACCAACTTTTGTCATACTCAGCCTTTGTAGGAACTGATCCATAATAACACAGGTCAGGTGTCTTATTTTCAAAAATAATCACATTCTAATTAGACCAGCTTGTTACTAACGCCATGACATTTAGTGTTTACTGGCAGCTACTGAAGCAAGTCATTTTTATTTTTAAAAAGACAGTATTTTGCAGACTGGGTGTGTGTCTAAGTGATTAAATTTGACTGGCAGGAAAATTTCAATGGAATGTTTATTTTCAAAATAATGTATACCTGTTGTTTGCTTTATGTATCTTCACTCTAATTTGTTAATTACTTAGCTGCAAATGTTTATGTTATGGCCTTCTGTAAAGAGAGTGGTGGTTTTGGCATAACATGTCAAATGTTTGGGCTTCTAAAAATACAATAGGTAGATCATTTGGGTCTAGACAGTAAATAAATGTTTCATAAGCACAGAGAAAATTCCCACTGCTAAATTCAACATAGTGCTGTATGTCCCAAGGGAGAGAACAAGCGAGAGAAAGCCTCCAAAATATATGCAGATGTGAACTGCAGAGAAGGCAGTATGAAACCTGTCCAGGATTATTTGAAGCATTAATTATGTTTTTGCAAAAAAAAGGTCACAGAGTGCAAGACATTTCTACACTGTGTGTTTTTGTGAGAATCAATTAAAAGGGATTTAATATTAACTATGTCAAATTTAGATGCAAAGATATGAATGATGAAAGTTAATTCTCTGTCATATACTTGAGGTCAGTATTATTAACTATTAACATGGCTGGTTATAATGTACAGAGCATAAGTGACACTAAGGCCAACAAGTGTTGTTTCATATATATATATATATATATATATATATATATATATATATATGTTATGTCATCATTATTAGTTCACAATCCCCTCTGTCTCTCTCTGCTTTTTTTGGTCTTAACTCCTTGTTCTGAAGAGTAAACAACGGGTAACTTTTCCAGCCAAGTTCTGAAATGTATGTTAATTAAAAGTATTTATATGATAATAAAGATCATTCAGTGGACTATTATTTTTCAGCACTCCTAGTTGATAGCAGCCTGATACCGTTTCATTACTTTGCTGTCTGTCACACGTTGGATGTGAGGACACAAGCATACCAGTCTTGCTCTACCATGTAGATCACGGGGTTTACCCATGTTGATCATGGGGTTTACCCATGTAGATCATGGGGTTTACCCATGTAGATCACGGGGTTTACCATAAATTTACAGCACCATTTTCAGGCTCAGCCCGGGGTTTTGTGTGTTTTGGGGGCTTTTAATGATTTTCTTTTTAATATAATACACTGGCAGGGTCAACCAGGTACTAGGGATCTGTGTGCTTTGGGGGCTGTTGATGACATTATTTTTTTAATATAATGTCCTGGCAGGGTTAACCAGATAATACGGAGGCAGTGTGCTTTGGAGGCTGCTTGACTGTGAATGCCTTTTTTACTAAAATATCCTGGCAGGGGTCAAACAGATGCTAGGTACACAATGTGTTTTGGGGGCTACTTGTGGATGAACTTTTTTTAACTTTATCTTTTTGCAGGGTTAGTCAAGATAGATTAGGATGGTGTGTGGATGTTTTGTTGTTGAAACTTTAGCCTTGCATGACTAAAGTGTGCATGAGGGAACTGAAGTCAGATTACCTACAAGTTCTTAAATTTGTGATGCTAAAGAATCTTGTAGGCACAAAGCAGATATTGTGGGTAGGTAATTTGGCTGAGCACTATGCCTACTAACTGTGTACAAAATGACTGGCATTACTGTTGTACATCTGACTTGCTTTGCAAGAGTAATGTGCATTTGTGTGAAAAAGGATTGACCACAAGCTCTGAACACTTGCTATTGTGTATGTGAAAAAATACATATATTAATAACAGTGTTGTTTTTTTATCCCTTTTTTGTCTTTAACCTCACAAGATCAAATCAAATACTCTTGGTGGGGTTGAGCAATAGGGACTGTGGCTATGTGTGAATGAAGCAACTAGGACTGCTGTTTACTCTTAGGGGCTGTGGCTATGTGTGAATGAAGCAACTAGGCCTGCTGTTTACTGTTCTTGTAATTCCAGCTTTGTAAGACTGTAATAGTTGTGTGTACATTTCAGAAGAATGTAATCTAATTATGAAATGTATTAGTCATTCTTAATGTATGTTATTTCATATCTGCTCATGTATATACTGAATGTCTGCTTAAAAAGTTTGTAATATGTTAGAGCTTTTCTCCCCGGACATATGCTGAAAATGTTTTTTTGACTAAAGACAGTTGGACAAACCTGGATAAACAAAAGTAAAATAAATAAAATTAAATATGCATTTGTGTAAGGCGAGCTGGCACACATAAGTTGTGACTAATGTTTCTGTCAACTAAATAAAATGTATACAAGTATGTAGTATGTTAATTTAATCCTAGCAGGGTCAAAGCAGATTCTTTTGTTCGGTAATGGGAGGGGGGCTGTTTGTGAATGAAATTGGTTGACTGGCCCTACTGTTTACTGTTGTAATTCTGGCTTTGCAAGATTAGTGTGTATTTTGGTAAAGTCAACTGTCATACAAGCCTGTGTCAGTGTCTCTCAGAACCACTGGCACATTAGGCATTGGAGTGACCTTGAATTGTGAATAATAAATTAAGATACTACAGTGGAATTCCAAACTCTTTACTTACCTATCTACTGACACAATTGACACACAAATGTATTACACGCATGTGCCACAGAAGAAGTCTGACTGCATCTGAGCATGCTGCATCTTTAAAAGTATAACATCAGCTGCATCATGCAAAGGAGATGTGTGTGCAAAAATGACTTCTACAGATATGCGGGATTCTAAATGTTGTCAATACTAAGAGGTGTAGAACACTCCTACATCCATTTCCATTCTGATACACAAACACAGTCTCACTGCTGTATTTGAACACCCTACTTATCTATTGGTGCAGTCTACATGCAAGCATATTATAGACACATGCCACAGAAGATGTCTGACTTTCGCGGTGTGACAGTGCATTTTGGAAATTACCTCATCAGTCTGTTGCAGAAAGTATGTGTTTGTGGTCAGAGTGAAAAGGGGATATGAGATTGATCTGACTATGTAAATGTTTTTTACTAGTGTAAGTCAAAATGAGCACAGCTATTGAATTAATTCTCTTACGATGTTATGGTCCAACCATCACACGCACACAAGCTGACAGTTATAAGATTAAAATAATGAAAGGTAGATAATCCAAATAAGTCAGTTGTAAAACAACACCAAGTATAACCACTGGAAAGGTTAAAAACTGAGATTTAATAACGCTTATATTACAAAAAGTACGTTTTCGAGTACCTTCGTCAGAATTCAAAAATCAAATCAAATTCATTAAAAAACACACACCTTATATATACTATTGAATTAATTGGATGGTTAAATCAATTATTCAATTTGAAATAAACCATCATTCTAGTCCATTGACCACAATACAAATATATAAAGAATGTATAAATAAATATTGGAAAAATACATAAATTGGATAATTTATTAATATAATAAAAACACACACATAAATGCTGTGAATTGGGAGAACAATATAATTAAAAACTTTTTATATATTTATATTTTGAATGTGTTAAAGCTTGTACTTGCTTACTTTAAGAATGGTGTACTACCACCATCTAGTGGCCAAAAAGATTATAACTGATTTAACCATCCAATTAATTCTGTAGTATATTTAAGGTGTGTGTTTTTTAATGAATTTGATTTGATTTTTGAATTCTGACGAAGGTACTCGAAAACGTACTTTTTGTAATACAAGCGTTATTAAATCTCAGTTTTTAACCTTTCCAGTGGTTATACTTGGTGTTGTTTTACAACTGACTTATTTGGATTATCTACCTTTCATTGTTTTTGGTCCCAAACCCTCATTTGGACTCCAGAGTGAACTTTTCTGGGTTTTGGTAACGTGTGTTCACTCCTAGTACATCTCTCTGTGTTGTTTATAAGATTAAAATATCCTACCGATCTAGTTACACAATCTAGGGAACACAGCACTTAACACAAGTGCCATCACAGAAGTCTGACTTCTACATTGTAAGAGTGCACTTTATAGAAGATGATGTCAGCATTGTGCTGCAGTGAAGATGATGTTGAGAGAAGAGTCTGACACTGATGTGGACGCACACTGTAGTGTAAAATTTTCTCCAGACAGCTATTTAAGTGAGGTCAGCAGTCTAAATGGTCATATTTAAATGAGACTATACACAGCCCACACACACAAGTTGACTGCTGTGAGATTATAACCCCCTTCCTATTATGTTACACAATATAGAGACCACAATATTTATTCAAGTGGCACCATGATGTTTTACTTCTATACTAGTAAAACTACAGTGGTGCCACAGTATTTAATGCAAGTGGCACCACTGAAGTTTTACTTCTATACTGTGAAAATGCAATTTATAGAGGACAACATCAATGCTGTGTTTGCAGCAAGATGTTGTTGTGAAAAGGGCCTGACATTTATGTGTACTCACCCTGCATTGTAAATGTTTTTCCAGAATGCTATTTCAGTGAGGCCAGCAGTATTTAAGGTAATGTTTACATGACTCTATACATAATCCACATACACACATCAGTTAACTGCTTTGAGACTAGAACTCACTGCCTATTTAGCTGCACAATCTAGAAGGCACAATACTTAAAGCAAACACTACTGAAGAAGTCTGATTTCTAGGGTGTAGCAGTGCTGTATACATAGGATTGGTTTCTCATTCTATGTCAGAAAAGGTATTGTGCTGTAAAAGCTTTTGTGTAAAGCCATATTTGTTAATTTGAAAAAGTAAATGCAATCATATCAGGAACAATAAATAGATACTGCTGACTTAGGTTAGCTATGCTGTCATTAATGTATACTGCAGAACTCAGACTATCATGTACCTGTGTTGTGTACAAGAGACACCCACACATATGTGAAACACAGGATGGACAATGAAGCAATCATGGATCATGAGGTTAGGATGGTGGTGTGTAAAATTTAATGTATGCTACTGATATAAGTAATAGTATCTGCTCATGCATGGTCAAAGTCCTGTGTCGATACAAAACAATCTCTAATATTCTAATGCAGTAGGGTAATGATGAAGCATGTATGTCAAGGCTCTGTGTGGGTGCATATCATTAGGGTAAGTAATGATGACGTATGTGTGCCAAGGCTCTATGTGGTTGTATATCATTAGGGTAAGTAATGATGAGGTATGTGTGCCGCTCTATGTGGTTGTATATAATTAGAGGAAGTAATGATAAGGTATGTGTGCCAAGGCTCTATGTGGTTGTATATCATTATGGTTAAGTAATGATGACATATGTGTGTCGCTATATGTGGTTGTATATAATTAGAGGAAGTAATGATGATGTATGTGTGCCAAGGTTCTATGTATTGTATATCATTAGGGTAAGTAATGATGACATATGTGTGCCAAGTCTCTATGTGGGTGTATATCATTAGTGGATGCATACTGTAGTGTACAATTTTCACTAGACAGCCATTTCAGTGAGGCCAGCAGTCTAACGGTCATATTTAAATGACTATATACACACCCCAGTAATGCTGACATATGTGCGCCCAGGCTCTATGTGCTTGTATATCATTAGGGTAAGTAATGATGTATGTGTGCCAAGGCTCTATGTGATTGTATATTATTTGGGTAAGTTAAGATGAAGTATGTGTGCCAAGGCTTTATGTGGTTGTATATAATTAAAGTAAGTAATGATGAGGTATGTCTGCCAAAGCTCTATGTGGTTGTATATAATTAGAGTAAGTAATGATGAGGTATGTGTTCCAAGGCTCTATCTGGTTGTATATCATTAGGGCAAAGTAATGATGATATATGTGTGTCAAGGCTCAATGTAGTTGTATATCATTACAGTAAGTAATGATGAAGTATGTGTGCCAAGGCTCTATGTGGTTGTATATCATTAGGGCTAAGTAATGATGGGGTATGTGTGCCAAGGCTCTATCTGGTTGTATATCAGTAAGGTAAGTAAAGATGACATATGTGCACCAAGGCTCTATGTTCTTATATATCATTAGGGTAAGTAATAATGGGGTATATGTGCCAAGGCTCTATGTCATTATATATGATTAGGGCTAAGTAATGGTGACATGTGTAGCAAGGCTCTATGTGGTTATATATCATTAGGGCTAAGTAATAATGAAGTATGGTTGCCAAGGCTCTATGTGGTTGTATGTCATTTGAGTAAGTAAAGATGAAGTTTGTGTGCCAAGGCTCTATGTGGATGTATATCATTAGGGTTAGTAATGATGTCATATGTGTGTCAAGGCTCTATGTAGGTGTATATCATTAGGGTAAGTAATGATGGCATATGTGTGCCATGGCTCTGTGTGGTTGTATATGATTAGGGTAAGTAATGATGAAGTATGTGTGCTAAGGCTCTCTGTGGTTGTATATCATTCAGGCAAGTAAAGATGAAGTATGTGTATCAAGGCTCTGTGTGGTTGTATATCATTAGGGTAAGTAATGATGACATGTGTGCCAAGGTTCTATGTGATTGTATATCATTACGGCTATGTAATGATTATGCTTGTGTACCAAGGCTCTCTGTGGTTGTGTATCATTAGGGTAAGTAATGATGCCATATGTGTGCCAAGGCTCTATGATGTGGTTGTATATAATCAGGGTAAGTAATGATAATGTAGGTGTGCCAAGGTTCTATGTGACTGTATATCATTAGGGCTATGTAATGATTATGCTTGTGTGCCAAAGCTATATGTGGTTGTATATCATTAGAGCTAAGTAATGATGAAGTATGTGTGCCAAGGCTCTATGTGGTTGTATATCATTTGGGTATGTAAAGATGAAGTATGTGTGCCAAGGCTTTATGTGGGTGTATATCATTAGGGTAAGTAATGATAATGTATGTGTGCCAAGGCTCTGTGTGGTTGTATATAATTACGGTAAGTAATTATGAAGTATGTGTGTCAAGGCTCTGTGTGGTTGTATATCATTAGGGTAAGTAATGATGACATGTGTGACAAGGTTCTATGTGATTGTATATCATTACGGCTATGTAATGATTATGCTTGTGTACCAAGGCTCTCTGTGGTTGTGTATCATTAGGGTAAGTAATGATGACATATGTGTGCCAAGGCTCTATGATGTGGTTGTATATCATCAGGGTAAGTAATGATAATGTATATGTGCCAAGGCTCTATGTGATTGTATATCATTAGGGCTATGTAATGATTATGCTTGTGTGCCAAGGCTATATGTGGTTGTATATCATTAGAGCTAAGTAATGATGAAGTATGTGTGCCAAGGCTCTATGTGGTTGTATATCATTAGGGCTAAGTAATGAAGTATGTGTGCCAAGGCTCTATGTGGTTGTGTATCATTAGGGCTAAGTAATGATGACATATGTGTGCCAAGGCTCTATGTAGTTGTATATCATTACAGTAAGTAATAATGAGGTATGTGTGCCAAGATTCTGTGTCACTTTATATCATTAGGGCAAGTAATGATGACATATGTGTAGCAAGGCTCTATGTGGTTATATATCATTAGGGTAAGTAAAGATGAAGTATGCATGCAAAGCCTCTATGTGGGTATATATCATTCGGGTAAGTAATGATGTATGTGTGCCATGGCTCTGTGTGGTTGTATATCATTAGGGTAAGTAAAGATGAAGTATGTGCGCCAAGGCTTTATGTGAGTGTATATCATTAGGGTAAGTAATGATAATGTATGTGTGCCAAGGCTCTGTGTGGTTGTATATAATTATGGTAAGTAATTATGAAGTATGTGTGACAAGGCTCTATGTGGGTGTATATCATTAGGGTAAGTAATGATGAAGTGTGTGTGACAAGGCTCTACGTGGTTGTAGATCATTTGGATAAGTAAAGTTGAAGTACGTGTGCCAAGGCTCTATGTGGGGTGTATATCATTAGGGTAAGTAATGATGAAGTATGTGTGCCAAGGCTCACAGCAACTGCCAATTTTCTTCAGATCATGGTGTATCTCATTTGACCACTATCCCTGTGAACAGGTTCTCTCTCAGTCCCCCGCTTGTTGAATCCTTGGCCATTGGCCACATATGCAGTGAAGAAACCAGCCACAAGGACCCAAGGGCTGTAAAAAGAAAATAAGTTACTTGACCACTGTCCCTGTGAATGGGTTCTCTCTCAGTCTCCCACTTATTGAATCCTTGTCCATTTGCCGCATCTGCAGTGACGAAACCAGCCACAGGGACTCAAGGGCTTTAAAAAGAAAATAAGTTACTGTAGGTGTCTAGCTACATTTCCCTCTTAGCCTGCTACTGTAACAAGTACCTGGTCTAAAGCAGAAATAACTGGCTCTACCCATGGCTAGGGACAGCAGCTGCACCCCACCCCCATCTGCTGTAAATACATGGGGGGGGGGGGTTGCTTAATGGCTAAGGTGTTTGCCTTACAAACACAAGTTGCAGGGTTTGAGTCTCACAAGGGATAACTAGCTAGGCTTACAATGGCTCACAGGGGCAGTTAGCCTAGTACTAAACTATGAACTATGAACCAAGATAAAGCTCTAAGTGAAAAAAGGTAACCCAGTAGATACACTGGAATTACCCACTTGTAAAATAGAGGCAAAAAGGTACTTAAACTGACACTTTCTGTCTACTTCAAACTAGGTATCTACCCAGAAAGGACACAGCTGAAATCAGGCCTATAGATTGTATTTCCCTACGAGATTCTAATAGCTCCTAAACATTTGGCAATTTAGACACTCACCCTGCAGTCTTTACCCTGGGGGGGGGGGGTTCTATGAACTCAGGTCTATAGATTGTTTTATGCAGCATTTGCTGCTCAATTTCTCCTGAGTGTGACTTTTTACAAGAACTAACTACTTCTCATTACCTGTGACCACTCCCACCCCCTCCTCCAATATTGTCCCAGAAAAGTTTTTTTAAACCCCTGGAGCCATCTTGGCTTACTCACAGCAGCTGCCAATTCCCTTCAGCTTGTGGTGTATCTCATTTTAAGTGTTTGAGCTTTATTTTTTTATATTGCAGCTAAGGTCTCTACAAACTCAATTGTTCTAATTGCTTTGTTACTGTCAGCATTGCTACTGATGCAGAACTGTTCTCTTATTTATAAAAGTTGTAGACAGACTGTTACAATGTATCATTTTCCAGTCTGACTTGGTGCGTAGTGTGCTTAGTGCTGCTAGCACTTAACAGATGCTATAATATCAAACTGGGTTGCTACTCC
This sequence comes from Protopterus annectens, assembly GCF_019279795.1. Lineage (NCBI taxonomy): Eukaryota > Metazoa > Chordata > Ceratodontiformes > Protopteridae > Protopterus > Protopterus annectens. Next base: position 712,869,772 of record NC_056733.1, on the reverse strand, counting down.
TCATCACTTTTGTTTAGTACATAACTTTTTAGTTAAAATAGATGCTAAGCAGTCTGACCGAGTGTTCTGTGATTCAGTTTGAAGGAAAGCAATAAGTTAAATGCAGAATGTCATATTATGGCTAAAAGTCCTGTTTTGCTGCCAAGTCAGAGCGATCCTTAGTTGTTTTAACTGCTGTACCATGAGAAATATTACAACAATATAGATAGGCAAATGTCTGTGTTGTGATATTTAAGTACTGTTATATACAATTGATGTGATAGTTTACTACTGCTATATCTGTGATAGAACTGTCTCTTTAAATTCATGGACTACCTAAATTATCTGGTATAGATCATTAAATAAGGTGTTTTTTTTTATGTCACGGGCTACATATGCAAATGCATAACAGTTGTCTGAGCCTTTTTTACTAAACACTTTCTACCTGAGTAAATAGTGTAACATGCTGCTACTCTTAAACCCAATACCCTTCCTGCCTGGGTGATAATTTATTATTTCACTTACTTTTTGCAGCACTTCTCTGTCATTTCCCTTTCAGAGACCTTAATGTAATAATTGTTTTTGTCTCTATCTTTTCATTTAGTGACCACTATCCCTATGAACAGGTTCCCTCTCAGTCCTCCACTTGCTGAATCCTTGGCCATTGACCCCCATCATCAGTGAAGAAACCAGCCACAAGGACTCAAGGTCTTTACAAAGAAAATAAGTTGCTGTAAGTGTCTAGATACATTTCCCTTTTAGCCTGCCACTGTAGAAAGTACCTGGTCTAAAGCAGAAATAACTGGCTCTACCCACGGTGAGGGACAGCAGCTGCACCCCCACCTCCATCTGCTGTAAATACATTCCCCAGTTAACTTTTTCTTTTTAGTTATCAGTAAATCAAGATAAAACTATAGGCAAAAAAGGTAACCCAGTAGATACACTGGAATTGCCCACTTGTAAAATAGAGATAAAAAGGTACTTAAACTGCCACTTTTTGTCTGCTTCAAACTAGGTATCTACCCAGAAAGGACACAACTGAAATCAGGTCCATAGACTGTTTTTCCCTACTAGATTCTAATAACTCCTAACAATTTGACTATTTAGGCACTTACCCTGCAGTCTTTAGCCTGGGGGGAAGGTTCTAGCCTGCTCACTCCGCTCCCATCCTTGCCCCCTATTTCCACCCGCCCCAGTACCTCTACATTTATTCTTAGCCTTAACCCCACCCCTAATTGCCAGCAATTAGGCCACACCACTACTCACCCCTCCCCCTACATCTAACACAGTCATGCTACTACCTAATATAATAACAATCCTAACCTGCGTAGTTCTAGCTCATGCTACATCCTACCAAGGCTCCACAGTCACATGCCCCAACAACTTCCACTGTACTCTCTCAACACCTTCTCTCAAACACTTACACTATAACTACACAACCCCTGCCACCAAAACCATCCTCCCAATACACACATCACCATTACCAAACACCTGACACACTCAAGAATAAAATATCCCTAGGATACCATAAGCAATTTACTATGTATATAAAACATATCCTAAACACCCTCTATAAACTAACCCTCGCTGGAGACATCCATCCAAACCCTGGTCCTCCCAAATCCAACCCAACCACAAACCCTAGTCCAAGCAACCCCCACAACTTAACTCCTAGCCAACAAGCAAACAACAGACCTTCCTATAATGTCCTTAAACATCAGAAGCCTATGCAATAAAATCCAAGAACTACACACCAGCATAAGCATTATATTCCCCAGATATTCTCTTCCTAACTGAAACCTGGCTCAAACCTCACATCAAAAGTGAGGAAATATTTCCACCTGAGTACAATATCCTTCGCATAGACAGATTGTCCAAAAAAGGAGGTGGTGTAGCATTGATATTTAAACACCACCTCAATATTCAACTCCTGAACTCATCTGCCTCTCACCACAACAGTGAAGAAATCCTTTATGCCAGTCTCAAACTAAACCCAAACAAAACAATCAATATCATAGGATGCTATTTCCCACCAGGGCAAAATATTACACCCCTAGAAAATCTCCTGTGCTGGGCTGCTCTATCTCTTCCCCAGGAAACCATCATTCTCGGTGACTTTAACATCAACTGGCTATCCTGTGATAACAGTCTCCCAACCATTCACCTTAATCTCCATGGGTTCACTCAACTCATTCAATCCCCTACCCAAATCAACAAAAACCCTAACAATCATACCTTACTTGACTGGATCCTAGTCAACAAAGCCCCTCACTCTTACCTAGCATGCTGCTTATCTGGCAGTCTTAGTGACCACTCCCCCACTTTCCTAAATCAGCACCACACAAACAGTCTGAAGCCTTTTACCCACAGGCAAATAAGGAACAAGTCCAACTTCAACCCCAACTCCTTAATCTCCTCCCTGCAAAAAATTAACTGGTCACAACTAAAATACCTCAACCTAGATTAGGCTGTCCACTTCTTCAACAGTACCTTCCTCTCCATCCTAAACACCCATGCTCCTGTAAGAAATGCCAAAACCAGATCCAGATGTGCCCCATGGTTACAGAAGACCACCAGAACACTAATGAAATCCAAAGATAAAGCCTGAGAGCACTGTCAACTAACAAAAAATAACTCATATAGGCAATCACCCCTTGAACTGTGCAATAAAGCCAAAAAGCAAATAAAATTAGACAAATCCCTTTACTATAAATCCACCCTAATCTCTACCAACCACAACCCTAAGCAATTATGGCCCACTATTAACATTATCCTCCACCCAGGGAAGGTTGATATCCCTCACCCATCCGTTCCCCCCTCCACCAGCAGTATTGCTGAATCCTTCAACAAACACTTCACTGAAACGATAACATCTCTAAACAAACAACACTTCCCTACAACAGCCCCCCCCAACTTTTAACCCTAACCCCCCCACTCCTCATTTCTTCTTCACCTCAGTACCTACCTACAACATAAAAAGACTATTGTCAAAACTTAAACCCACCAAACTCGCAGCTGACAACCTCCCCTCTGAATACTTGAAAATTGCAGCTGATACACTAGCCTACCCAATTTCAATTCTAATCAACCATTCCATAACAGAAGGCTATGTTCCTTTGATATGGAAACTATCCCACATTATTCCCCTCCACAAAGGGCACCTCCTCTACCGACCTCTCCAATTACCGCTCCATTGCTATCCTCTCCCCTCTGTACAAGATACTTGAAAAATATATCAACACCCACATCTCCAACTACTCCTAGCTAATAATCTCCTCTCCAAAGCCCAGCATGGTTTCAGGCCATATCACAGCACTACCTCTGCTCTGTTCTCCTTCACCAGCACTATACTTGATCACAAAAACAATGGCCTCTTCTCTACTACCATATTTCTAGATCTCTCAAAGGCATTTGACATGGTATCTCATGAGCTACTACTCTCTACTCTCCCCAACCTCTCCTTCTCACAATCAGCCTGCAACTGGTTCACAGCTATCTACACAGACGCCAGCAATCAGTAATCTGGGATGATAACATATCACCTCGCCTCCCAGTTACTCTCCCCAAGGGTCTATCCTTGGCCCTCTGCTATTCTAACTTTTCATTAACAACCTACATACTGCCACCACACAAACATCTCTTATACAGTATGCAGATGACTCTACTCTCATCTGCTTTGCCTCCACTCTTCTGGACCTACAAGAAATAACACAGGAATCATTCTCTTCTGTAGAAAGCTGGCTATCCAATGCTCAGCTCCTACTCAACCCAAGTAAGACAAAACTTCTCCTCTTCCAACTTTCCAAAGCCACCCAAAACACCCCCACTTCAACATTCTTGCCAAAGACAATACCATCATCTCTCCATCAGAATACACAAAATTACTCAGTGTGGAAATAGACAAGAAACTTAGATTTGACACCCACATATCTCTCACAATAAAAAAAGTTCACAAGAAACTTGGTGCATTATATCGAAGCCACCAATTCCTAACCAAGGAGGCTAGAATCTCCATTTCCAGCTAATCTCCATCCTACCCTATGCATCCCCCATACTTACCAACCTTAGACAGACCTACACAAGCTGGATGCTTGTTACAACAAAATTATTAAATTTGCCGCTGGAAACTCCTACCACAACTATCATTGTATCACCCTTAAAGAACTAAATTGGCTAGAACTCCCACAACTCCTTCACTTTAATCAACTCTCTCTCGCTTATAAATTTATTAACCACCCCCTTGACATCCCTTCCCTTCAAACCATTCTCCAACCCTATCACCCCACTAGGCCCCTAAGATCAATCAACAAAAATCAACTCACTGTTATCAAACCCAAAAACTCAGCAGGAGAAGTCATATTTTCATGTACCATATCTAAACTTTGGATCAATCTTCCACCCTCTATAACTACTCTACCTTCCAGCAGCCTTTTCAAGACTGCGCTCAAATTCCACTTAAATTTGCACTGGCTTTGTCCTTGTTCTAATCCAAACTAACATCCCCACCCTTACCCCCCCCCCACTTTGACTCTTAAACCAACTATACTACCGCCACTACTAACCACAGTCAGAAATAGCTAGTTGTCTTTACATACTTTAACATCTTGTCTGCAAACTTTGTTACTAATATAAACGATAAGAAACTATCTTAACTTGCAACATTTACTGTATATACTGTTAATAATCAATATTTTGTTATTGTATTAAAGCCAACAACCTGTAATGTTGTTTACTATTGCAGCAACTTTGTATCTCTATTTGTCATGTACATTATGTGGAGCTTTTCTCCCCAGCATCTGCTGAAAAGGACCTGCGTCCAGCCAGAATTTCCCTGTAAACAAATGTAAATAAGTATGTGTGACAAGGCTCTATGTGGCTGTAGGTCATTAGATCATTTGGGTAAGTAATGATGAAGTCTGTGTGAAAAGGCTCTATGTGATTGTATGTCATTAGGGTAAGTAATGATGATGTACATGTGCCAAGGCTCTATGTGGTTGTATATCATTAGAGTAAGTAATGATGAAGTATGTGTGACAAGGCTCTATGTGGCTGTAGATAATTAGGGTAAGTAATGATGATGTATATGTGCCAAGGCTCTACGTGGTTGTATATCATTAGAGTAAGTAATGATGAAGTATGTGTGACAAGGCTCTATGTGGCTGTAGATAATTAGGGTAAGTAATGATGATGTATATGTGCCAAGGCTCTACGTGGTTGTATATCATTAGAGTAAGTAATGATGAAGTATGTGTGACAAGGCTCTATGTGGCTGTAGATAATTAGGGTAAGTAATGATGATGTATATGTGCCAAGGCTCTACGTGGTTGTATATCATTAGAGTAAGTAATGATGAAGTATGTGTGACAAGGCTCTATGTGGCTGTAGATAATTAGGGTAAGTAATGATGATGTATATGTGCCAAGGCTCTACGTGGTTGTATATCATTAGAGTAAGTAATGATGAAGTATGTGTGACAAGGCTCTATGTGGCTGTAGATAATTAGGGTAAGTAATGATGATGTATATGTGCCAAGGCTCTACGTGGTTGCATATCATTAGGGTAAGTAATAATGATGTATATCAAACTGGGCGCCATAGTGGAAAGTGCATCGGACACGGATATCCTTCAGAAGGGACTCACGGAAACAGATAGCTGGTGCCAGAGCCATGGCCTGAAGTTAAACGCCAAAAAATGTATAGTCATACCCTTCAGGAAAAACAAGGTAACCCCAAGCTACCATATAGGTGGCAATCCACTAAGCACAGAAGAGGTTATCAGGGACCTGGGGACCCAGGTTGACAGTGGCCTTTCTTTTGACACTCACATTGCTAAAGTGGTTAGAAAGACCTTCTACATTGCCCACCTGATCATGAAGGATTCACATCCAGATCTAGTGAGGTCATTGTTCCCTGTACTCTTCACTTATCAGATCAATGATCGAGTACAATGCCCCATTCGGGATGTATCTCACCCGACATCTGCAGCAATTGGAGAGACCCCAAAAGTTCCTCACCAAAAGGATAAAGGGACTCCAAAATCTGTCATATGCTGCCAGATTGAAGAAACTCCAGCTCTATTCAGTCGCATACCGTCTGCTCAGAGGTGACATGTGCCTGACATACAAGGCCATGTCCAACCTGGAATTAATGGACATGCTCCACCTCAAAAAATCCAAATCCACCAAAACCACTAGAGCAAGCGACTTAAACCTTAGCATGGATATAAATAGGATGCGCTGGAGGGATAGATTTATCACTCAGGGACTCCCTATGCTGTGGAATAAAATCCCAGTCCATGTGAGGCAGAGCACCTCGCTGGCTCTGTTCAAGAGAAGTCTTGACCTGTGGATGGGAGATCTTAGGTTTACCCCGGGAATCATCTCTGTGTCACTGCTGGACAGAGGCACAACAAACTAATGGGCACATTATTTTTTCATATAAGGGGTGGCGTAAGCCACAAAACTTTGGGCTAGGCTTATAAATGCCTTAGGGCAGATAGCCTAGTATAAACCTATGAACCTATATGTGCCAAGGCTCTATATGGTTGCATATCATTAGAGTAAGTAATGATGAAGCAGTAGTAGTGACAAGGCTCTATGTGGCTATAGATAATTAGACTAAGTAATGATGATGAAGTCTGTATGACAAGGCTCTTTGTGGTTGTAGATCATTTGTAAGTGTATGTGCTGCAATGCAGACATAACTGTATAGAATGAAGGTCAGTCACCCACACAGTTTACTTGTGTACATTAAGTAATTTCCATGAAATGAAGTAATAAAATCCAGTGACTATAATTATCTTTGTTCAAAATCCCTTCTTAAAGTACAATGCTGAGAGACTTATTTGCAAGAAGTTGGCCAAGCATTAGCACTAGTGTGATTATACTTTGAGTTGCTGAACTTGGAATGTGAAGTAGCGGGGTTCAGTGGTGATCCCTGCGTGCCGACCATGTGCAAATAACAAGCAGAGAGAACAAGTTGTGATTGTGATTATATATAGACCATATCTCTTTATATTAACATGTTGCAGATGTACACTTTACATGTTGGAATCTACCTTTGACATGTTAGGGCCAAAATTTAATTCAGAAATGAATAGCTATGCCGTCCTTCCCCGTTTGCACACTGCTAGGCAGTAAGCAAACTGGGTTAACAGCTGAAAGAAAAAATGAAAACTTTACTTTGGTTAGCTTTCTGTAGCACAAACAGGCTTAGCAGCAATGAGCAGCTGCCAGCACTGCAAACAGTACCGAGTGGAGAAAATCCACTTGTCATCTGACTTTCTCTGTGGCACAAGGTGTACGTTCAGTGAGCTAAATGAAAAAGCAGAGTCGAAGCAGGGTCTGAGCCCAGTATGCATTACAGTGGGTGTCAGAATGTAATTATCATAACTCATTTTGATCATGAATGTAAGACTACATAAGAATGACTAGCCTAAGTATGTTAACTGCCCAAACTGTATCAGTAATGTCTACTGAAATATTCTTTTATACCTACTATATATTAGGCATCCTTCAAGGGAAATCACAAATTAATTGGGTGTACAGTTAAACATGACAAGGATGGTATGCATTTTGAATTAATTATTTTGATTCAGCACATATCCTAACTATGTGTGTAGAGCAGGATGTCTTGTGAAGTGTGGGCATTATGCTTTCTCACAGTAAGGACAGTAGCCAAAAAATATAAGATGAACATCTCATCCATCAACCTACTAAATATTTTACAGTATAACATGATGACAGAAGAGGTGATGATGGACACAGAGATGGAGAGACACATAACAGTGTGTGTTATGGCACATTTATTTAAAAACACCTGTATGGTGTGCTTGTTTTACGTATTACCACATTCAGAATGTGCCCTGCTCTGTAGTATTAAGTGGTTAATAGATGGATAGACAAGATGCAGCAGTGACAATAACCAACACATCTGCATACATATGGCTAAAGAAGGAGTAGAGAAATAGAAACATGATGTTGACATAAGGATGGTGTTTTGTGCAAAACAGGTATAGCACACTGTGATGTCCCCCTCTCTGGGCCAGTAATTAAAGAGCCTGAATCCACATCATTGACACTAGTGAGGGACGTTCACTTGGAACAAGAATAGCTACACACAGTATTTCCAGATGTAGCTCTTTGCATTAAGCACAGTTTCCTTTAAAAGTACACAGGATACTCACTCAGTCCAGAGGCTGGGTTTCTCTCTCTCTCTCTCTCTCTGTCTCCCTCTCTAGGCACCCAATAAGACTCCCCACTGGCACAGCTGTACAGTTGAGTACTCAGCCAATTGTCCAAGCCAAGTCCCCCATCACTCTGTCTGTGAAACCAGCCCTCTGCATCCCTGCCCTAAGCAGCTGATGCACGCATTCTTTGAGATTTAATTTGCACACACACACACACACACACACACACACACACACACACACACACACACACACACACACACACACACACACACACACACACACCTGGAAAATGCTGGCACAGATTCTGTTACCCTTTGCCCAGTCTATAAGGCTCTTACAAAGGTACCCAATTATACTGAGTGAAGTTGATACTAATACAAATGGTAATGTTGACCAAACAGCAAGGGTTCAGGAGTGGCTAGAGTGTCACCAAATAAATATAAATATTCACAAAGGTTAAAATATTCTCTAAAGGATGAGCCACAATGAAAAGTTTAAAAATAGTTAATAAATAAAAAAGTACATGAAAATACTAAATACCTATTTACAGTAAACATCAGACTTTCGTTTACAGGAACTTATAACAAGATGAATAGATTCACACAGAAACAGAAAAACAGTACTTAACTAATTTCACTATATTTTCCTAACTGATCTAAAAAAATTGTTATTCCCTGGTTACTTACTAAAACAAGGCAAGTGAGAGTAGGTGAGTGGTCCTTCTATGTCAGATTACAAAAAGAAAATGACCTGAGACTTCAGTCTCACCTAGTATTAAAACGTAATTTTTGTGCTGGAATATAGAATGACATCACATACATCTAGTCATCTGATTTTGGTTCCCACACTATCCCCTTTACTACGAATTGCCGGGTTTAGCACAGATGTGCTATTTTAAACATCTAGAGCTTTGCTAAGATCTGCTGCAACTTCTGGAAGTCATAAAACAGTTTCATACTTCCACCCTTCCAGAGTAGCAATTAGTTTACCCCCAAGGATAATACAGAAGGCTTCCTAGTACAGACTTTTTGTCTCTATCTGCATTGAGACCCATGAGATACAATCTTTATGGCCTAAATTAAGTGATTTAATTTTAGGATATTTTTCTAGAAGTTAGTAGGGACTGAGCTCAACCTCTTCTCTTCCAGTATCTTCTGTTACAATATTAATTTCAACAGTTATAATACAGTCTGACATACAGGTGTGGTTCTTTTTTTTCTGTCCAGCAGGACCACTGTTGGCACATTTTTTAACATAAGGAGCTTTACAAGTACATTTTCAAAACAAGCACCTGTACAAATCAGCTTGATATACAAATGAAATATAATTCTTTACAAAACTCCAGCTGGCTATGCTGGAATGTGTTACACATCCACTGCCCTACTTCTCCTGGGATAGCTGGCAATACCTCATATAGCCATGCACATACTTACACAAGTAATATTAATATGGAGAAAAATTACATTACCCTATAACATATGTCAGGATTTGAACCTTTGGCAGTAGAAGTAAAAGTTTACAGGCAGGTTGATTGGGTCTATATTATAACAACGAAAGTTTAAAATTGCAAACGCTCCAAATATCGAAAATGCTGGACCTCAAAGTGCTTTTTGTGAGATGGCAGTACAGTGAAGATCAGAATATTTGCCCTTTCCTCACTGTAGTGCGATCTCGGAATTGGTATATATAGTTATCGGGGGGGGGTATGGGGCGTGCAGCCCTCCACATTAGCGATTTGAGGTCCAGCAGTTTTGATATTTAGAGCATTCACAATTTTAAACTTTCTTTGTTATAATATAGACCCAGTTGATTATCTCAGCTCACCCTAGATAAGCTCATGCTGTAATAACTTTCAATCACACATTGTAAGAGACACAACATATTCAATAAAAGCATTAGGCAGGCAGCAGTGTTCATTACAGTTACATCAGCTGTAGCCTCCCTTACACTTTACATGATATCTAACAGCCTGATACATACAGAAGAGTAACTGTATCATAGTTTATTACTCTGTTTTACTAAGTGCAGTGGACATAATGCTATTTGCACTAAGTTAACCATGACAATGTCGTGTAAGGCAAAAACTCAGCACATGTTGCAATAACACCTAAATCACATAGTACACTTGTTGTCCCCAGACCTCATGCAAATGCTGAGAACTACAACTGATAAAACAGAAGGAGGACAGACAGATCAATAGGTAACACACACACACACACACACACACACACACACACACATGCACAAAAGAGACTTATAAAATAGGCAGCAAGAGATTCACATACTGCTGGATTATAGCCTTTGCCAAGATGCAAAATTGAGTTTATAGAAATGATGATTATCTCAACACACCAGAAAGGAAACCCTACCTCACACCTCTCAAAATCTAACCTTTGAAGGGACAGTGATAACCTGTTGAGCTAATGGAAGATCTAGGCATTAGCCTTCAGCAAAGTAATGCCAGTATGAAAATGCCATAAGCTGAAATTTGCAGCCATTGGACTAATGAATAGTCAACAGTACAAAGGAGTGAGAGAGAAGGGTGAAGATAGAGAGAGAGATGGATAGACACATATCAAAGGGAGGTGGTGTGGGTCATCCACATCTCTGTGGTGTGCCCTCATGATTCATCTGTCATGCTCAAAATCATTAATTGATGGCTCTGGGGAATCAAAAAGCTCTAAGAGAGGCAAAACCTGATGAGTAAAATAAAGGTGGTTTAATAATTCTTCTTTATGGGCATGGATGTGTTTGCAAAAGTGTTTTGGCAATATTATTCAAAATCTGTTCATTAAAGGTTGTAAATGGATAATAATTAAGATGTATGTCATAAAACATATCATAGAAGTGTAACATTGCAGTAAGAAATAATGTGACATACTTCTGGAATCAAATCTTTAATGTTATGGCCAAAAATAATTTTTCAGACAAGTAATTCATGTGAACACTCCACAGCGGAAGTTGTGCTATGTTACATCCAGTACTCACAGAGCTGCTAGAGTAAATGTTCAAAACTGTTGTTGAAGTTGTGCTATGTTAGATCCAGTACTCAAAGAGCTGTTATGTTAGAGTAAATGTTCAAAACTGTTGCCTTTATTTTGCATTTTCTCTGTGTTCCAATAGAGCAGCATGTTTAAGCACCCTGGAGTGAGGTTAACAAGACTACTCTGGGTGATGGCAACAACTGCCCAGGTTTTGACATAGGACATGAATAGCTGTTCACCATCACTCATTATTGGTGTGCAATGCCAAACTCTGTGCAAATGCTGAGGACAAAAAATGAAGGCTTTCTTATTGGCCATTTCTAGCCATGTGTGCTGTGTGTGATTATTTTTTGACCAGATTAAACGTGCGAAAATGGGATTGATAGGAAAGTGTGAAATGGAGAGGCAAGCAGAGAGAAGGACACAGGGGAATGACTAGAGGGATTTTCGGGAAGGTACTGGGAAAGAACCATAGCTATCCACATCTTCACAGCATAAATGTGAAGTGTAGACAGAATTTGCTGAATTTGGACTGTCACTACACCAAGGATACATAACTGTTATAGAGCCAATTGTACCAAATCAACTCTGTCAAGAAGACACATAGCTGAAGTGGAGACCTATGTGTGGGTCTTTTTTTATTAACTCTCAAAGAGAGACAAATGTTGGGGAAGGGGCTTAGGAATGTATGGGTCAGGTAGGTGAGGAACCAGTTGCAGACATACAGGAAAAACAAGACAGACAAGGATGGTGATGGACACAAAAGATTGGGGGACACCATGATTGAGGATAGGTAGGGGACATCAGAGGTGCACCCACGTCAAGCCTGAGAACAGTGAGACTCTAGTCCTCATCCTCAGAGCTGTCATCACTGTCTCCTGTCTCATTTTCCTGCATCAGTGCTCTATGTGGAAATGTCTTGGCAATTTCATGAAGCACCTTTTTTACACATCCGATTTGGGTACTGAGGCCCCTTTCCATGACACCCTCCAACAGCCCTGTCAGCTTCTGCCTGGTGACAAAATCACCTCCTCCACTACTACTACTCCTGGAAGGTACCAGTGCACCAGCTGCCAGGACAGAGCTACCTGATGCAGATGGAGCAGGTAGGGCAGGGGTTATGGAGGCAGTACTGTCAGGCTGGGACCGTGAAGTTCTGGGTATCAGTGCTGCAACCTATGGAGGGGTGGTGGGCAAAGCAGCAGTGGTTGGTATACTTCTCTGTGCTGAATGTTATTTTTTGTAAGCAGAAATGTATGGCAATAGAATATTTTTAAGGTAATATAAAATATATAAAAAGAGAGAGAGAAAGGGTAGGGTGAGACAAAAATTAGAGAGAATTAGATAGATCCATGGCATGTCTTATAATTTATTTAGTTATTTATTTTATTTTACATTTGTTGACAGGGATAGTCCGACTGGATACATGTCCATTTTCAGCAGAGGCCCGGGGAGAAAAGCTCCAGCATAAACAGATACAATAAAAAAAATCATTGCAAAATAAAATCTCCAGGTAAATAGATAGAGTATAACTATATCATTTCACAAAATACACATTTATGATTATCCAATCTATACACCTTTGCCACATCTGGATATGATGGGAAGGTCTTACTCTGTTATACCATTAATCAATTGCACTGCTATGATATTATAACTAAAACTATTTATTTCAATATTGCCATACTGCATATGATTACAATAGTCATTATGCTTACAGTAAAACTTGATGCACACATACCACGTGCCTCTCTGAGGTGATTTAACCTCTCTTGGGGCACCTCCCTGTTTGTTGCAATGTCTTCAGCAGATGTATAATACAGAAGAAGAGACATGAAAACAACATGATTACTAGTCTTCGCTGCCTGCTGCATTCTATATCATTTAATACTGATGGGTCAGTAAATTTACACAACTAAGTGGTGTCAGCAGTTCTTAACTCATGAAAACATGTATTAGCTCCATACAACTACCATAACTGTTCATTACCACCAAAATGTACTTCTGCTGACAGAGTCAAAAGTGGAGCTAAAGTCAACAGAGTCAGAGACAGAGTGAAAAGTGGAACAAAAGTCAGTCAGAGTCAGAGACTTTCCTCCTTTATTTTGACATGTCTTACCTATAGATGATCTAGAATTCTTACAGGATTAATGTTGAAACACTGTGGCAAGATCCAAACTTTAAAGAATCTAAAATGTTCTTATTATTTTATTCTGCACTAAATCTGCCTCTTATAATTTGAGCAACAAATTTCATACAATTATCTGACACAATTACAAGCACATAAATAGCTTGTAAAAGTTTATTATTTTTCTCATAAGTGGTCACAATTATGCCATTGTCACATATCTGGAAATCTAAGTCTGTATCTAGAAATTTATGAAAAAATGAAAAAGGCGTATGGAGAAATCTGTTACTGTTTTTATAAACCTTCCATCCCTGGTGCTTTTTGCAATTTCTATTACTAATTGCAGATCTTATTTCATGTCTAGTGATTGCCTTTCATTGAGAGAAGGAGCAACATTTTATCACTATTGTTTGCCTCACTTGTTGTCAAAATAAGTTAGGCACTCATCTAACTTAATATCACATCTAAGACACGGAATGGTATAGTCAGTCCTAATTATAGGTAGCTATTAGGCTTGCAGTCCTCTGTAGCACTGAGAATCTTAGCCCAAATTCCCAGTTTGCCATAAGCAATGGCTGGTTAATTGACTTGTTCAAGGTCACACAGTAGGCGAATGAGAATTGTGGAAGTCAAACCCTGGGCCATAGGAGCTCACAGCCCTACTCCTTTGCACCAACTGTTAGACCACAAAGGTACAGAAGGTTTTAGAATGACCTTTGAAGAGAACTGACTCAGTTTCATTCCAAGAAAACCTTGTTGCTTCATTATTTTTATATTTCAGCGATTTCCTATACTCCCTCCATTTTCATTTAAACTGGTCCCAGTTCTCCACGGAGTGGGCAGTACGATACTGTCTCAACACATTTAACCCGTGATTGCCTTAATCTACAAGTTTTACCACACTTGGATACTCCATGCAGTATGCTCAGACAATACTGCTTAGGATCTACCAGCATATTTGCCAATCTGACCTTAAGCATCCTAGGATTTTTCTAGAAAATATACCTGCACAACCTATTCAGCAGGAGTTTCAGATCCAAACTATTTAATTTCTTGTCTGTAATGAAGGCCAAACTATATTTCTTAATGATAACAAAGTCAAACATTTTTTAATGGTGAGTAACTTACATTCCTCTCACTCCTCGGCTCTCACTTAGTAGATGTATTTCCCAGGCAGTGCTTTGACTCAGGTAATAGGCAAGTTTGGGGACTGAGGAAAAGTTTTGGTTTTATGGTCAGGCAGTCAGTGGTGAAAACTGTTTATCCTGCCCTGTGCCACCTCAATGGAAATGTGACTACAGTTATGATGTTCATCTAAAATAATTAGTGAAGGAAAGGCAAAAATAGATAAAGTACAATAATAAAAAAATGCATTGATGATTTTTCCTTTCAGCATGTGAAAACTAAAAAAAAAAAAAATAGCTAAACCTATTTTCTGCTGGGTGACTTCTGCAGCTGGTATGTACCTCAGAGAGTAATAGTTTCCTTTTCATCTACCAGGGACCACAGATTTAACATGATAGATACAGAACATGACCCTTAATTTTTCCACTGAGTACACCACACCCTTCCTTTATGACCCAGATACAAAAAATTTAACAAAATCTGTAACTGTTCCTGTCTACCACACTTGCACTTTTCATGAACTATGACTTTTCCTGCAGGGGACTGCTGTTAGTACAGCTGTAAACACAGGTGGGATCTTAAAACGATCCATGCTCAGCACAGTGTTACACGGTGTTACACCTAGCTAAGCACATGTTCATATTTACTGATGGTAACTTGAATTAACAGGAAGAATGGTAGCATTTGAAATCTATTATTAACATCCTGCCAAAATGACACAAAGTTATATCACAATCAGTTTGTCTCAAAGGAAAAGAGAAGTGTTTTTTTTATAGTTCATTTATTTTACTTTTTGTAAATATCATTATATTGTCTATGTAATAGCATTTACCAGCCAATTCACTAGCATAAAGATAATGTATCTTTCTGTAGTTCTGGTGACATAGTTTTGAAAATGGACCTGAAAAACAGTAGAAAAGGTTGTTACTCAAGGTCAGGCATCCTGGGGTACCTATCCATTTTTAGGGAGAGTGATGGTGGCCTCCCTGATGGCCGCTAAACTTGGATAAGAGAAGGTCAAGCACCTTACTCACTGTATTTCCAGCAAATCTTTGTGTACTTTCTGCAAAACATGCGCTTGGTCGTTATAATGCCTTTCTACTGATCCAGCTCCTGTCTACCACTCCCAAAGTAAGAAATGTGCCCCCCCCCCAAAACACACACGCACACACACTTGTAGTCCTTGGGCAACTGTGTCCATCAGAAGGATAATAGAAAGATGTATCAGCTACAACTGAGGACTAGAAGAAATAACTGAAGAAAGTCATGGAAAAATGGAAAACAGCTTGAGTAACTTGCTGTTGATATAATGCAGAGAAATCAGTTAGCAATATAACTTCTATTCTAGTAGAAATTATGTGTAAATGCCTCTCTGGAGAATGTGGTGATGTTGATACTGGAGTATGCTAGGAGTGGGCACAGGCCAACAAACAGATGATAGATCATCCAGGCCAGAAGCTGCAGAAATTAATTTCAGCTTGTGGTTAAAGGTTCAGTCTGATTTTATGTTTATATAAACCTTATCAAGGTACTCAGATATTAATCCTGGTATTATTTCACACAGTGGTGGTTGTAAACTTTGGGATGGGATATTAGGCCTGGCTTAGATGTGACAAGCAACCTTTTTCCAGCACCAGGTTTGCTTAGATACAGTTCACAGATTGCAACTGCCATTGCAGATGGCACTAGTGACATACCTCTGGTGCTGATGACATACTTCCTGTTACATTCTGTGCCCATCAGTGTGTTATGTTTTAAGCAGTTTATGGACTGGCATCATCATATTAGTTTCCCTACCCTTGTGATCGAGTGGACACCAGTGGGAACTGTCTTTCTGGTAATAGATACAGTATTGTAAACATACCCACATCAGTGGCAAAGCACGTAATGCTGTTTTATAAGACATAAGCACAAGATCATTTTTACAAAAAGGACAGTGCAGTGTGTTAGATGTATGCTAAAGTCACCCCCAAAAGAAGAATTTGAGAAAGAAATTATCTGCAATGTAGAAATGTGTTAACAATGAGAAAATCCAGAAACGTATTCTTTTCTCTTTTCATAGGTTCATAGATAGGTACTAGGCTATCGGCCCAAGGGCCTACGTAAGCCTAGCCAACAAGGGTCCATGGCTTATGCCACCCAAAAAAGTTATTTTCCTGTGCCACTGTCGAGCAGAGACACAGAAGTGATCCCCAGTGTGTATTTCCTATTTCCCATCCACTCATCAAGATTTTTCTTGAAGAGTGCTAATAAAGAACTTTGCTTGACATAGATGGGTAGCCTGTTCCAGAGTATGGGAAGTCTCTGGGACAGGAATCTATCTCACCAGCATGTCCTGTTTATTGTGGTGACAAGGTTTAGGTCCCTAGAGCGTGTAGTTTGGAGGGATTGGGATTTCCTTAGGTGTAGCTTGTCCAACAGCTCTGGGTTTGACGTAGCTTTATATGTTAGGCAGAGATCACCTTGAAAAAGGTGATATGCTATGGAGTAAAACTGGAGTTTTTTGAGGCAGTCAGTGTAGGGCATTTCTTTGATGCCAGTAATCCTCTTTGTGAGGTACTTCTGTGGCCTTTCCAGCTACTGCAGATGTCTTGTGAGGTACATTCCAAAAGGGGCGTTGTACTCTATAATGGATCTAATGAGTGTCAAGTAGAGGGGAACAATAACCTCTTTTTTCCTGGATGAGAACCCTTTTATGATGAGGTGTGCCATGTAGTAGGACTTCCTGACTACTGTGGCAATGTGACTATCAAAGGAGAGACTACTGTCCACCTGGGTCCCAAGGTCTCTTATCATGCATTCGGTGTTAAGTAGATTGCTGCCTATGTGGTAGCTCATGGGTACAGAATTTTTACCAAAGGGGATGACTGCACTTTTATGCATTGAGCTTGAGGCCATGGCTCTGACACCAGGCATCTGTCTCAGCGAGGTCCTTCTGTAGGATGTCCACATCATTTGGGGACTTGACTATGGCTCCTAATTTGCAGTCATCTGTGAATTACGTTAGCCAGAGGCCTTCTGTGTTAGCCTGTACTTTAAAGAAGTAGATACCAAACAGGAGCGGTCCCAGGACAGAACCCTGTGGTACTCCACTTGTCACTGCTTTGAGGTCAGATTTGGAGTCTGCAACTTTTACAGTGTGGGTTCTGTCAGTGAGTCATTTGGCAACCCATCTTGTGACATAGAGATTTATACCTAGTTTAGTGAGTTTAGCTATAATTCCAGAATGGGAGATGGTGTTGAAAGCCTTGGCGAGGTCAAGATAGGCTGTGTGAACAACCTTACCCTCATCTTAGGCTTTGGTGACTACCTCAAAGAAGTCGATCAGGTTCAGGAGGCATGATCTGCCTTTCACAAACCTGAACTGGGTGGGATCCAGAGTTTGGAGGTTACCAATGTCTTTGTTTATGAGTTCTATGATGATACGTTCCATGGTCTTGCAGACCAGGCTCGTCAGGCTAATAGGTCGATAGTTCTCGGGATCAGTGGTGGCACCCCCTTTGTGGAGTGGGATAACTGTTGCTGTGCACCATTCAGTGGGCACAAAGCCTGATGTGAGGCTATTATTGAACATGGTGCTTAAGTGGGGAGCCAGTTCGTTCTGAAGTTCGTGTAAAACGCAGCCTGAGATGTTGTCCGGTCCCATGGATGTTGTGTTTTTGGCTTTAGAGAGTGCAGTCTTTACCTGCATAGTTGTGATTACAGGGACTCTGCATTCTTCCTCTATAGATATGGGCCGTTTAGGTGGTGAGAGGGGGGTAAAGTTATCTGCCAGGATGTTGGCAATATCAGTTGGTTCTGTAATTTTCTTGCCTTTGTGCTGTAACTCAGAGCAGATCTGGGTGTTGCCATCGAGATTCTTGACATAGCTATAGAATGCTTTGTGGTTGTCCTTGGAATTAGTGGCGATTTTGTTTTCATAGCTAGCTTTGGAGGATATTATAAGGGATCTCAGCTTCTTACTGAGGCTGACCAGGGAGCTCCTCCACTCATGGGATTTTACTCTCTTTTGCAACAGTTTCTTCCTTCTGTTGTACAGTTTGTTTATGGCAGGAGACCACCAGATTGGCTTCCTTTTTTTGGAGGATAGCGTCTTGGTTCTGTTTAGGATAGCATGATCTATGCACTCGTGTAAGTGCTTATAGAGTGCATTTGTGTAGGATTCAGCAGTTGTAACTGTATTGTCCATCTGCATGGGTGTCATGAAGTTCACCACTTCTGTCTTAAGAAGCATGAAGTTGGCTTTGGAGAAATTTTTTGCTGTGGTTTCCGTAATGGGGGGTGGGGGTGGGATGTGGATATCAAGGGTGATTAGCTTATGGTCGGATTGGACCAACGAGGAGCTGACTTCAGGTGTGGAACATTGGCCACTCATGTTGGTAATGGCTAGGTCTAGGATATTGTTGCCCCTGGTGGGGGTGTGGATAAGTTGATCCAGGGCATTGGAGTTTATGAATTCCAGAAAGCATTGAGCTAAGGAGTTGGTACACGAGTAATTTTCCCAGTTAATGGTGGGGTAGTTGAAGTCGCCCATTATTAGGGTGTTTGGTTGAACCCTAATATTTTCCAGTACATCAAGAAAAGAGGAGTGGGAATCCTGGGGCATGGTGGGGGATCTGTAGCAAGCTACAATTTGGATTGCAGTTTTGCCCAGAGTTAGTTGCACTTGGATAACCTCGGATGCATTATGCTGAGCAGCTAGCCTGGAGGTGTGGATATCCTTAATGAATATGGACACACCTCCACCTTTGGTGTTTCGGTCCAGGGTACATGGCCGAAAAGTGTGGTATGAGTTTTAGCCTGGTAGTGCAGGGATGCTCTCTGAAGCCTTGAACCAGGTCTCAGTCACTACACAGATATTGATGTTCTCCATTTTAAGGAGTGCCTCGAGTGAGTGCATTTTGAGATTTAGACTTCTAGCATTGAATAGCATTACCCTCAGTTTTTACTTGCCTGTTCCGGTTATGGTGGTGAATTTGTTATTTGAACCTTGCCTAAAAAAGGCATTATAGGGGCAGCAAGAGCCTTAGCCAGTATCCGGAATCCCAGAGGCAACAGATGCAGGCCATCTGTGGCAAAGCATTGTGGTCTGTCGACCATGTCATCCCAAGCAGACAGATACTGGATCCCCTTAGAATGACACCAGAAGCTTAGCCAATTGTTGAAGTCAATCATTTCGTCCTTGTACTGTGGTATCATTCTGGGTGATGGCAGAATGCTACTCAGGGCTAGGGTCATACCTGCCTTGGCTACAAGATCGGAGAGCTCTTCCATGTTTCTTTTCATGTAGTCCAGGGAGGTATGTCTCAGGTCATTCACACCAACATGGACAATGATAGAGTCATATTTATACTTGTTGTGGAGTGACCTGAGTGCTTGGGTTATGTGGTGGATCCTGGCACCCAACAGGCAGCTGACAGTAACCTTCTCCTTGTTTAGCCTGGTGAGTGGGACATAAGTGTGTCTGACTATAGAGTCACCTATGACTAGTGTGTTGTGTACGTTGTTTTGCCTTATTGGCTGTGGTTGAGTGGAACACTGAGTCTGTGGGCTATGTGTCATTTGGGTTGTGTTGGGGGATGGAGGTTGCTTGTGTTTCTGCTTTAAAGGTCTCTGTTGCTTAGACAGATTATTATTGAGAGCCTCTGCGAATGTTTTTGTGTTAATATGTGTGGATTTTGGTGGTGTAGATTTAGTGAGGCTATGTGATGAGTGTGGTGTGGTGCAACTGTTTACCTTCTCCTCATGACTGTCAAGTTCAGTCTTGGTTGGAAAGAGCTTTATTTCCAGTTTGGCTAGATAAGTGCATCTCTCACAGGTTGTAGTGTTGGGTGGTAGGAGGAGAGGGTTGTCTGTGTACATGAGGCAATTTCTACATTGCCTCAAGATGCCCAGATTCATCAGATAGACAGGAGAGAACACTGGGAGCTGACCCTTGGACATGCCTGAATAAAAAAACTATTTTCCTCTAGATAAGTGAGAAACGTGAGTACAAAAGCTGTTTTTCTCTAAGCAAGTGAGAAAACTAAGCACAAAAACTGTTTTCTTCTAGGTAATGAGGAAGATTGAGTGCTATAGTAATTAGTAGCTTATTTAGTGCTTAAAAGTTCTGAACAAGTGCTGAGCATGAATAAGCAAATTTAAGTGCTAAAACTAAGAATCTGTATCTGCATTAGATGAGTGACAGAAACAAGTGCAGATGCAGGCTTTCAAATCAGAAAGTTGAGAGAGATGGAAGAGATTGCCCAAACGGCCAATAACTGCAATTTCTGGGCCAGAACCACTCATTATGTGGTAGACAGGTTACCTAGTGCTTATCACTTCCACTGCTAAGCTAGAAGGCTTCCCTCCAACACAGACAGGCTTAGGGGGCTCAGAAGCTTACATACAGTCCTGGATACAGCAACTCTGTATCTGGAACACTAGTTACAGGAAAGGTAGGTAACAGACTTACAGTGCATACATAGTCTATATATACAGGGCCTACATAGTTGTATGAAACTCTTTCTGGGTTATTATGCTAGCAGAATTCTTATATTTATACTATCAAACTAAGCACTTACTTGCTTATACAGTATTTACTTTGCAGTTTAACACAGAGAGTTAAGACTGCAGACTGCTTAAAAGCTGCATTTTCTAGTCCTGTACTTCAATCACTGAGTTCCCAATTACAAATCATGTGACTTGGATAAAGTAAGCCTATCCAGACAGTGACCTCAAGTGTCCCTGAGCAGGCTTTTATATCTAGTGGATTTGCCTATAAATTAAAAAAAAAAACACCAAGATAGTATTATTTTCCCATTAGAACATGTCATCCTTTCATGGGTTTCAATTAGTATGTACCAACAAAGGTCTTATCTCTGTTAACATATATGAGTTGTAAGTTAATGGAATTACTTTTTTTGGCCACTGCATAACTCATCCTCCCACTTAGCATGTCTCCAACAAAGAAAAAGGGCTGGTGTGTGATTTCAGGGTGCAGCATCAGAGAAACAGTAGAAATAACCTTTTCCTAATGATTGCCGGTTTGGAGTTCCTGACATTTGTTGTGGAATGGTTGTTAGAAATGTAAATGGAGAAGAAGAAGCAAGAATTGAATGGGTGAAGTCACCTCTTTGGGTGGCAAAAGAAACATTCTTCTTAATTACTGCTGTGAGCATCATGTTACAGAGTCTGCGCAGCTATAGTCTGTTGTGCACCATGTATTCCAGAGGTTTTTTATGTTTAATCTACTTGACATGTCACAGAAATACTGGCATATTGGAACCATATTGCTGTCTGTGCGTAAACATAGATGTGCCAGAACTCATATTACTCAGTACCAATCTGTCTCATCTGCATGCTGTAACATGGCATCTCTTAGGTATATAATTTATCTGTCTTCTGTGACCATTTCCAAAATGGTTTCCCTTACACTGCTCATGGGTTTAGCTTTTTGAAGTCAGGTTAGAAATGATGACTTTGTGACTGATGTAAGCCCTGATGTTAGTAGGGCAAGACATCTGCCTCACTCTGCTCTGGTACTACCACAGTTTCTAATAATGGGAGAGAGAGAGGGAGAAAGGCTGATATGTCAATAATGGGAATTGATTGATTATGTGGAGATAGTGGCAACAGATGTGTGCTTTTCCATGGTGACCCAAGGTACTCGTCCTGAAGTAATAGATGAGGAAGGTATACTTGGGAAGGGAATCAATGCTAAAAGAGAGTATATGCAAGGACTGACCACTATGTTGGCAATCTTACCTGCTAATTACTTTTCCTTTTTCTTAAGAAGAAGTTGTAGAAAAAAATTCTGTACTTCCCTCTGTTTTTGCACTGTATTCTGTTTAGGGTGTGCAGAAAAAATCAGAGCTGCATTTCCTGTAGATAACTGATCCTTGTTATCAGCTCTGCAATACAAAAAGAAGTCTTGTAAAGCTGCTAACATGACAGACTTGTATTACAAACATTCACAACTAATCCCGAGTACCACAGTGAGTTAAATAGAGGAAGGGGGAAAATCACAAGAACTGCACCCTAGTCACGTTAGCAAAAGTGGAAATATCCAAGATACTTGGTAGGCCAGGGGAACGTAAAGTTGGTATATCACCTCTGCTAATATTTGTGATTGAGTTTTCAGAAACTCGAAATTCCTATTGTCGAGACAATATGTTCGGATTTCTGAAAACCCGAACAAAAACAAAAAACCCACAAAACTCTATCTTTTTTATGTTTTTGCAGAGGGGCAAACCCCCTTGCACCCCCAATGTGGGGGCTGTGCTCCACACACCCCCTGTAAATTATATATACTTACTCCAAGATTGCACTACATTGAGGAAAAAGGTAAATTTCCCAATACTTACTGTACCGTGATCTCCTTTCAAAAGCTTTGAGTTTTCAAAAACTCGCTCATATGGCCTCAACTGTATGAATTTTGTGTTTCTGAAAACCCGATCAACTGATAGGGACCCATAGATATTCAGAGAGGAATTCTCTACACATTTTGTGAATCACATGACATGCTAATCAATGATGTGGGCTCATTAGTATTTAAAGGTACATATACCAAATTGTATGCCCTATTTTTAACACAAAAGTGTATGGAGAACATTTATATCAATCACTGTAAGTTAACATTAACATTATAATAGGCATGCTATGGGCATTTAAACCAATATTATATTTTTAACATGTTCAACATATAGATATAGATATGGATATAGATATAGGTATAGATACAGATATAGATATAGATATGGATATAGATGTAGATAATAGATATAGATGTAAGGTCCTCACTCTGGGCCAGTAATCAAGGAGTCAGAATCCTCAATACTGACACTAGAGCGGGATGTTCACTTGGAATACTAATGAATGCACTCAGTATTCCCAGATGTAGACTGCTATGCATCAAGCATCATTTCCCTTACACAGGAAACACAGTTAGCCCGGGGTCTAGATTTCTCTATCTGCTTCCCTCCAGGTCCCCCAATATGACTCCCCACTAGTACAGCTGTAGGGTTAGACCCTCAGTCGAGTGTCCAAGCCAAGTCCTCCAGCACCCTCTCTGTGAAACCAGTGGTTCATATCCCTGCTCCAAGTAGCTTACACACACACACACACACACACACACACACACACACACACACACACACACACACACACACACACACACACACACACACACAGGAAAGGCTGGCACAGATTTACCTGCTGTGGCCCCTTCTGCCCAGAGTATAAGGTAGTTATCACTGCCACCAGATGTCCACAATCAACTACTCTAAGGCCCTTAACAAAGGGTGCCCAATTATACTGTGTAATATTAATACTAATAGAAATGGTAGTAGTTGACCAAGACAGTTAGGGCTTACGGAGTGGCCCACACAGCGTTACTAAATAAATATAAGCATTCTCAAAGGTTAAATACTTTCTAAAAGGACCAGCCACAAAAAAGTTTAAAATATATTTAAACATCTTCTTCTTCTTTTGGCTGCTCCCGTCGGGGGTCACCACAGCAGATCAACTGTTTCCATTTCTTGTTATATTTAATAATAAATAAAAGAACATGAAAATACTGGATATATATATTTAGAGTAAATCACAGAGTTCAAATCACAGGAAATATTGAAAATAATATTGATGTACAGACTCAGACAAATAAAGAAAAGCAATATCTAAACTAAGCTTCATTTTATTTTCCTGACTGAATCAAGGAGAATTACTATTCCTTGCTTACTTAACAGAGCAAGGCAGATGATGTGGTGAATGGTGCTTCTTGTTGTCAGGCCCAAGATAGAATACTCAATACTGAAAGATTTCTCTTTGTAATATCTAAAATTTCCAAGAAGGCTAGCAGAATGACCTCATCTGGTCACCTGACTCTAGGTTCTCACACTATTCCCATTTGAAGCTTGAGACAGGGAGTTAGCATAGATATGATAAGATGCACATGTAAAGTTTTGCCAATGTTTATGGCAGTGCCTGAGGCTTCCCCTCTTTTTACTGAGTTAATGAACAATGGCTTCTTCCAGACATGCTGTCTCCAGTCCTATTCAGAGCTGTGAAATAAGCACTTCTATGGTCCAGCAGGTGGTCCAATTAACAGTATTTTTCTTAAAGAAGTATTCTAGCAGGGGTACAAACTGTACCACGTTAACATGATGAAACCTTACCATGATAGGGAGTCACTGGTGCAATTTGTGCCCCTGCCTCCAGCCTAGCAGTTCTGCCATGTAGTTAACATCACTGACCTTCTTTACCACCTCGCACGGTCCCTCCCAAGCTGCCTGCAGCTTATTTTGTCAGACAGGAATGAAAACCATAACCTGTTGCCCCACAGCATACTCTCTGGCTTAAGCATTCCTGTCATACCAGACCTTTTTCTGCTGTTGGGCTCCTCCCAGGTTCTCCTGGGCCAAGCCCATGATTTCTTTGAACCTTGCCCTGAGGTTTAGGACATATGCCACAACAGACTCCTTGTGAGATTCACACTTATTCTCCCACTCATCACAAATCAAATCTAAAGGTCCTCTTACCCTATGCCCATACAGGAACTCAAGGGGTGAAAAACCTGTGGATTCCTGGGGATCCTCCCTGTATGCAAACAATAGATGTGGTAAACATTTGTCCCACTCTCTGTCTTAAACTGGTCTGCAAATGCCTGTCCTATGGTCTTTAGTGTAGAGTTTAACCTCTCCATATATTCATATGGCATATAGTTCTAATACATTTGTAACATAAGTATCTTGTATAACTCAGTTTGATATTTAAAGGACATGTCATTCTTTACAGAACTCTGGGTGGCTATACTGGCACTAGCCAATATCATCACAATAGATATAGATATAGATACAGATAAATATGATGCATTTCTAATTTCTTTATAATATTATTCTTGCAAACTCCCTTAACTCAGATATAAATCAGCATAATCATGCAGAATATCAGTTTTATGGCTTTGTACAGTATTTGAAATATTTCTGTAACTCTGTGCTTGATTTTGGACACATGAATCTTTTATTTTACACAGTAAATTCTTTTTGCTGTTTGAGGCTTTTTATGAACCTCACAATTAAGAATATTAAAATAATTCACTTCTTTACAATGTAACTATTTAAAATGTAAGACTTAACTTTTAATCTGCAATATTTGGCATAAAGTTCCCCACTGGTCTCAGAATACATACAAGGCCACGTTGGGAATTTTGCAATCTCAAAGCTTTAAGGGCATTTTCAGGCCAAAAATCCCATCTTCACCTATATTTAATTTAAATTCAATACTTTTCCCATTAATGTTAAATACTTATTTCCAACAGTTTGCCTTGTGCCCTTCTTGCACTTCTGACACGCTGTCATGTCAGAATGATTAATAAATAATATGTGGAGTGCAGAAATGACATAGCGTCCATGAGGTCTGTATTCATTTTTGAAATCTCTGTGTACCATATGATATGCTAATTGTTGAAAATATCACATCAGCATTTAAATGTATAGGCCTTGTCCAATCTGGAAAGGAAAAACGTTTGCTAGCTTATGTGTCAGGCTAAGAAATAGAGGCAAAAGAAATACAAGACACATGCACAGAGCTCCTTCTTTATTAAGCTTTTGCTGAAAAGTCCTGAAAACCTCCTATATGACTCTAATTTCTAGAGATAAACTGCATCACATACCAAATAGCTGACATCCACCTTTTATTAGAAATATAGAAATGAGACAATGCATCGTATACCTACATGCCTTATACACAGTAAAACTATAGGTACACTATATCTAGTGACTCACTGTAATGCACTATTGACATCAGAGTAGTTCCTTGATTAGTTTACTACAGCGATTGTAGTAGTAGTTGCTGCCCTTCTTCAGTTCAACACCGCTGTTTCTAACAACATCATGGAGATAGAAGGTACTATTTCTATAGATAGTTCACATGTGGAATCTACTGATCTGCAGAGTGCATGGTAGCTAAAGATTGATTCAGTAGTGAATTAACTACATATCACTGACAGATCATAACTGGATATATCACCTGTGTTGTGCATTAATGAGAGCACAAGAGATATGGGAGTCTGTGCAGTTTGTAGGTGGAGGGGATGGTAGAAAGGACTGCAGTTAGTTTCAATGATGGCTCTGATAAAGAGTATTACAATGATTGGGGTGAATTTGTAGAGATGTTTAGGGATTTCGATGTGGACATTGAGTATATATTTTATAGTCGGGGAGAGCTTTACACAGTAGACTGCTTTTATGGAGAGATGCAAGTATCCATCAGAGGCCATCATTTCACTTATATGGCTGCATGTTTACTCCTTGAACCAAATATCTCAGATATATTACAGGATCTTAAAATTAACTGTTTTATCTTGTGATTGGTGACTGACTGGTTGATTAGGAACATTGCCAATAAACCTGACCAAATAAATGTGCTCTTTGCCTTCCACAGCCCAAACATTTCAGTTGTCACAGATTCTTGGATCAAGTGAATTAACTACACATCACTGACAGCTCATAACTGGCTCTATCACCTGTGTTATGCATTAATGAGGGCAGAAGAGATATGGGAGCTTGTGCAGTTTGTGGGTGAAGGGGAATGGTAGATATAGAAGGCAGATAATGTATTGTCTCATTTCTATATTTCTAATAAAAGGTGGATGTCAACTATTTGGCATGTGATGCAGCATATTTTTAGGAATTAGAGTAATCTAGGAGGTTTTAGGCTCTTACATTAAACTTACCTGTGGTGTGGTGTCCTGAGTCGTTCAAGATTCTCCCTCTAACCACTCCTACTGCCTTCTCTTTTTCCCCCACCCACGCCCTTACCGCTAATAAATTTATACTGGCTACAAAGTAGTACAGGCACCATTCCCTGTCTCTCCAGCCTTGGCTGACCTGGCATGACTCAGTGTACGTTTCTTCATTGTATGGATTTTTTACTGTTTGTGTGTGTAACTGAATGACCTATTTATATGTTCTGATGCTACACAGACCTATTTCTAGGCTCTGATGCTGCACAGACCTATTTCTAGGCGCTGACACTGCACAGACCTATTTCTAGGCCCTGATACTGCACAGACCTATTTCTAGACTCTGATACTGCACCAATCTGTTTCTGGGCTCTGATACTGCACATAATTATTTATAGGCTGTGATATTGCACAGACTGCTCTGTTTTGTTGCAGAAGCTTTATAAGTGGCTAATGACTTTACCGAATTCTGTCCTAATATTTGTGTTTAAACTGAACCTGCACCTAGAGAAAGTGTATAATCATCAGAGTGACTACTTGCTCACACACGTTAAATGTGCATTTACGACCTGTTGTGCTAGCTATACTGGAATTGCTGTTACTGACTATTTTGAAGTCGTACAATGATGAATGATTGATTAGTTTTTCTGGTATATCTTTAAAATCTGGCAAGTGTTTGTTATGTTCTTTACTACTACACTTTCTTAGCCTTAAACCCTAGTCAACTCTGAAGTTTGCTACTTTACCCCCCCAAACCTCTCCGAATGTGCTATTGTAAAATAACTGCATGTTGTTGCCTTAATGCTTACCCTAGAATCTCTGCTTTTCTCTTTTTCTAGTCAAACTCTACATTTACCTACACTAGCATACTGCAGGTCCTGCAAACTGGTGTCAACGGGATTGCAATTGATTACCACAGTCTCTTAACAACAAAACCTTTTTCTCTCCCAACAATTAAACAGTGTAGGTTACAAATATAAATAATGCTTGTTTATTAAGCTCTCTTTTACTGTACTGCATAACAAAGCAAGTTACCATTTTGATCAGTCTTAGGGCTCTTTCTGCTTTATTTTTTTGCCTCCTTCCCCTGTAACTAAAGTAAACCGACTCATACATTTTCTCTCTGACCCTAACTTTTACAGCTAAACCTTGTACCTTTGTGGCTTTCTAACATTCAGACATAGATTCCTGTTTGAAAGATTTACTTATTTGTCTGACATTTGAACAAGTAACCCTGATAGAAACCTCAAAATTATATAATGTTGGTGTGTCTTTCCTACTAAAAGTAAGTAAAATTAAAGTTCTGAGTGCAGGTTTTAGGCCCTTACATGAAACATACCTGTGGTGTGGTGTGGTTCTGCCCACTCTGCCTCCCCCCCCCTGCTCCACTCTGGCTCACTTCTCACTCTACCCACCCCAAGTATCCTCCAGTTCATACTTTCACCTCGTTGTTTGGTCACTCCCACAGCCCCCTCCCACCACCATAACTTGTGCTCTCACCCTTTCACTCTTCCCACCTTGTCACCAATCTTCCCCTTTTCCCCACCCACCTTGGGCTGCCTCCTCTGTGGCTTTCCTCTCTCACACTTAACTCTTTCACTCCCTAGCACACCTACTATCGCCTCACATGCTCACTATTTCCACCCCTCAATACTGTTCCTTCCCTCACACTGCATATTTCTAGCCACCACCCTCCCCTGATATATTTCTTTATATTTTTCCCTATAAATCTCCCCCTCCTTTTTCCATCACATAATGCTATCCTTACTGCTGTTTCTCCCACATCTAATCTCACTAGCCCTAAGCACTTCCTACCACACTAAACTCCATATCTTCTCCTCTTCCCCCACCTTTCCCTTTCCCAGATCTCTTCCAACATATAACCCAGCTCCACTGACTATTGCCCCCTCTCTTTTCTGTCTCTCCCCATTTCAATGTCTTAAATTTAAACTCATGGCCTACCCCTCTCTTACTCCTAAGCCCGAACTCAAGTACCCCATTCCCCTTACCAACCACCCTCACCTTTTCCATCTTGCCTTTGCTCTTCTGGTTTCTGGTGACATCCATCCCAATCCTGGTTACTCCCCTCTCTTCACTCCCCCTTCATCTGCTGTCCCCCCAAAACATCCTCAAATATATCCAGCCTCAAACATCTATCTCTCCAATGAACATCCAAAGCCTAAATAACAAAATGTCTGAACTTTACTCATGGTTGGCCCAATACAAACCTCACATCCTGGCCCTATCAGAAACCTGGCTAAAACATCATATCAATTTCTCTGAATATCTCCCACCTCAATACAATATCTATAGGTCTGATAGGACACCCAAAAAAGATGGTGGGGTGGCTATCTTGTACTGACGCTAACACCTTTAGACATTACCCTGTCTAGTTTCTTCCCTGCTGAACTACTGCTCCTTGACTGCCACATTAATAACTATAGGAAGTTTGCTATTGCCTCTATCTATATCCCCCCAGGTAAAAACATCCCTATCCTTGAACATTTACTCTCCTGGATAAACACCTCCATCCCCTATGAAACCATCATTCTTGGAGATGTTAATATAGATTGGAACTCCCTTATTGGTGACTCACCCCAACATTTCATAAACCTGTATGGATTCTCACAACTGATCACTACCCCTGTCCACTACAGTAAAAATGCTACTGGTTCCACAATTAACTGGATCTTGACCAACTCTCCAAACAACTATTGTAACCCTTCTCCCTTCCCTGACTCTATTAGTGACCATTCTCCCATCTCTGTCTTAAGGCACCTCCTCATCTCTCTAAGCCCCATCTCTACAGAGATTGTAGGAAACTAACTTTTCACCTGAAGCCTTTAACTGCAGAATCTCTGGCATCAACTGATCTTTCCTAAAAACTTTCCCGCTCAATGATGCTTTTACAAAATTCATCCACATCTTCCTTGCTGTCCTAATCTCTCTTGCCCCAACTCACAAAATCAGAATCAAATCTAATTTTGCACCCTGGCTCATGGAAAAAATGGCAAATCACTAAACTCCCACCTTTCTCCAAAATTATAAGCAACTCGGAAATTGTGCAAATAAATTTATTATTTTGGATAAATGTCAGTATTTCACTAAATTTCAAAGCTCTCGCCCAAATGACCCCCAAAAAATTTATCAATTCCCTGCTCCACACTGGTTCTCCTACCATCCCTAACCCTTTTCCCTATCACTCTGCCTCTGAAACTGCAGACTTATTCAACAAAAACTTCATAGACAGCATCTCTAAACTCCTACCCTCTGGTAAGCCTGCTCATCCCAACTCTTCTGTGTCACCCTCATCTCACTTCTATGCTTCTCTGTTTCTCAGCCTTTTACCTTGCAACCTGTTTATCCTAAATATATCAAATCCCTGCTTCTTAAACTAAAACCATGTTTGCCATCCACTGATAACCCCCCCCCCCCTGAATTTCTGAAAATTGCTGCTGACTCTATTGTATATCCTGCATCTATGTTAATCGACCGCTCCATTTAGGAATCTACCGTACTGGAAATATGGAAATTCTCCTATACAACTCCTCTGCACAAAGGTGGCAACTCTGTTGAACCCTTTAACTATAGACCAATCACTATTCCCTCACTACTCTCTAAGAACCTTGAAAAATCTATACATACTCAACTACTGTCCTATCTCATTCAGAAAAATCTCCTCACCACCTTGCAACATGATTTCCACCCTAAACACAGTACCTCAACTGCCTTACTATCCTTTACTCAAAAGGTTATAGAAGCTAAGGACAACAACCTTCTCATCTCGTCTATTCCTTGATCTCTCTAAAGCCTTCAACACTTTGGCTCATCCCATCCTTCTTAACAAACTCTCAGACCTAAGCCTCTCTTCTTCTACTCTTGGCTGGTTCCAATCCTACTCTACTGACAGAAAACAAGCTGTTAGATGGCAGCAGGCTTTCTCACCCTTCCTTGTTGTTCAAACAGGAGTACCTCAAGGCTCCATATTTGGACCACTCCTTTTCAACATTTTTACCAACAACCTACATTCATCCTGCAGTCTCTCATCTGTAATACAATATGCAGATGAGACTACTCTCTTATCTATCTCCAATACTATCTCTGAACTACACACACTAACACATAATTATTTTATGCCTGTTGAAAAATGGCTCAGAAATAATCAACTACTCCGTAACCTGAAGAAAACTCAACTCCTTCTCTTCCTACCTCAGGCACTCTCTCACCTTAAATCCAACTTTTCTCTTTCCTCCCTAGATGATGCCACTGTCCCCCTGCCTCACACACCAAACTCCTTGGGGTAATAATTGATGACCGACTAAAATTTGACTTGCATATACAACAGGCCATCAAAAAAACCCACCAAAAACTTGGACTACTTTATAGTAACAAAAAATTCCTCACTACTGCCACTAAATGCACTCTTGTGCATGCATTTCTCTTACCTAGTCTTCTATGCACTTCCCCTATCCTTACCAGTATCCAAACTACCTCAATGCAGAAACTGGAACAAACATACAACAAAATTGCCAGATTTATTCTAAACCAACCATTCTCATCGCATCACTGCCTCTCACTAAACACACTTCAGTGGCTGGAAATTCCCCACCTTCTCCTACAATCGCAACTCTACACTACCTTTTCCATACTCAACAACCCCTCTGCCTGCCCTGCTCTCGACTCCCATGTTACTCTCTATTTTCCTCCCAGGCCTCTCTGGACTGCTGAGCAGCATCTTCTCTCAGTTTATACACCCAAAAGGAATATTGGCAAACTACTTTACAAACATTCTGTCTCACTGAATTGAAACAAGCTCCCTCTCCATATTAGATCCAACCTATGAACATTAAGGGTTGCACTGGTAGGGTCTATATTATATATTCGAAGTTTGAAAACTTTGAACGTTAAATAATCGAACTTAAATGTTCGAAGTTTCAAACATTGAACATATAATAAAAAAAAACAAAACAAACGGAACTTACCTGACCAGGTTTATAACATCGAACGTTAAAATATCGAATTAAAAAAAAAAAAAACCAAAGCTAACAGCTGTAGGCAGGGGGGCAAGCCCCCCTGCACCCCTCACACCCCCTGCTCTTTAAATATACCAAATCTGAGATCGCAAAATAGAAAAAAAATGGCTTCAGAAAGCAACCAGTAGTTTTAAAGTGCCTAACGCGCTTTTAGATTAATAAAATCAAAATTCTTCAGATGCAAACATTCAAGCCTAGGAGCAACCCCATGCAGAGTGGTATCTCCAACATTAATCAAATAAACCTAGAGTAGCAGCTGTGATAAGTTCATAGATAACACGTTCTTAATAAAATCCAAAGCGTTTTATTGAGCACAGTAGATAGATAAGCGCTTTCACCAAAAGGCTTCCTCAGACCATTAACAAACAACAACGAACAAACTGTTTAGTGTCTAGAATAGTGTCTGTCAGATCACTATCAGTGGTAGGTATAAATGATAGGCCCCTATTTAACAGTTCTATTTCATCTTTATCTAGGGTCTATGTGAAATATTCCATACTATGGTGGTGTTAGTTTCTCCCACATCTTCTTCAGGGTGGGACCTTTCTGCTCTCCACCAGAGGCTTTCCTTTTCTGTCTCCCCTGCTCATGGATCAACTCCTTCCCCTTCTTTGAATGTCGGTGATTGGGAAAGGGGGAGGATGCGTCAAACCTGAGCCACTATTAGAGGAGGATATTTTTCTCCTTACCACAGGTGGTGGTGCTGTGGTAGCATTGTCACCTCACAGTAAGATGCTGTCTGGTTCGATTCTCAGCTAGACCGTCTTCTGCATGGAGATATGCGTGAATGGGCGTACCTTCGTTGAAGGTTGTGCATCAGGGCTAGTAACTCGGCACATAAAAATCAACTACCAATCATTAGCGGACCGGAGTTCAGCTGTGGCGACCCCTAACCGGGAAAAGCCGAAAGACGCAACAACCACAGGTTCATAATTGGGTGGATTAGAATTAATTTATATTGATGGAGTGTTAGTAATAAAATTATTAACTACTTCTTGATCTTTGTTAGTACTGGCCCTGTTGGATCCTACACAGTCACCACCATAGCTAGTATTATTTACAGAAATTGACATATCAGGAGCATTACTAACACTAGCAGAAAGATTACTGTCAATAATCTCAACATTTCAACATTTTCAGCATTAGCATTGCTTAAGGCACATATTAGTCCAGGTCTGAATGACAAAATTCCTTTAAAACCTGTACTAAAAAACAGGAGACTAACTGTTAGATGAATTTCAAACATTTTTTTAAACTTAGAGAAAAGTTCATTTATTCCTAGTTTTATAATTTATCTTTTGATATGATCATAGTAATGTTTTAGTAATGTTTTATATATATATATATATATATATATATATATATATATATATATATAAATGTCTATATGCTTTTATCAGTTTAGGATGTGATTTTAAATACATGATGATGTCACTAATTTTTTAATTATCAAGCTGCTGTATAAAAGGCGGGTAACGGTTTGGTTTGTTGTTTGTTATAGGTCTGTGTTCAATAAAACGCTTTGGATTTTATTAAGATCGTGCTATCTCTGAACTTATCACAACTGCTACTCTAGGTTTGTTCGATTAATGTTGGAGATACCACTCTGCATGGGGTTGCTCCTAGGCTTTATGGTTTATTGTACTTGTACATTTGTCCGTGACTGCCTTGGGAGCATTCATTTCTTGGTGGTTTGCTTCATTTTTATTTCTTGAATATGAAATAATAAGGTTACCTATAAGGAATTACTATTACACTGCTGAAATTCTGCACTACAGACTTTTTTTTTCTTGTTGTTTAAAGTATACCTATCAGCATACTTTCCTTTTAAACCATAGCTTCAAGCTTCCTTGTTCATGGTTGTCAGCATTGTTTTAGTTTTAAACAGTATTTTTTCATACTGTGTAGAACAGGAAGGGTTAACTATTGTGGCTGATGTAATCACAGTATGTAAGCTGACAGGCTCAAGCACTTCCTGGTATTTTATTTAACTGGAACTTGTACCTTGAATGTTTGCATCTGAAGAAGTTTGATTTTATTAAACGAAAAGCGCTTTATGCTCTTTAAAACTACTGGTTGCTTTCTAAAGCCATTTTTTCTGTTTATTTTTCTACTTTACCCATCTATGTCAGTGGAGCAGCCATATATTGTTTCCTCAAGCACTTTATCTGACTCACTTAGTGACCACCTCCTTACATTTGCTATAAGAAACCTGGACACACCACACAATCTGCTCCATAGATTCCTAATCAGGTGATATAGCAAATCAATTCAATTCAACTTCTCATTTCATACAAACAGTAGCATCCCTAATCAGCTACAATACCCACAACTCCCAGCTTCCCACTCCTGTACTGGACAACAACAGTAACCAACTCACCTTCATACCTATGTTAGCACCCTACATTAAGAGAAATATTATTAAGCTAAAACAAACAAGTCTATCACCAGACAGTATACTGGCTGAATTTATCAAGACTGCAGCTGATGTCCTAGCATATCCGATTTCTAGCTTAATAAACAGATTCATCACTGAATGCTCTGTCCCTATATTAAGGAAAAAAAAATCTTACATCTTATTCTTACATAAAGGAGGCACCTCCACAGACATCTCAATCTATAGACCATAAGCTATTCTAGCTGGTCTATTCACACTCCTTGAGAAATGTACCCAGTTTTATCTACTCCAATACACCACAAAAAATATTCTCCTGCCACTATTTCATTGTGGCTTTCATGTCCACCTCAGTACCACTATTACTCTTTTCAATGTCATCCACATTCAGAGCCAGATTTTGGTGAAATGGCACTATAAGCAGGGTAATGGATCAGCCCTCCCTACACACACAGCATCCCCCATCCCCTACAGCCATTCCAGTGTCCCATTACTTGGTTATTTCTCCCCATTTACCATAAACACTGTTCAAACCCATTAGTGAGCATACTGTTTTCTTCTTGACTTCTACAGTGATTACAGATATTTGGATTTAATTTATTTTTTTATTTCAAATTGTATAGCACAAACATTGATAGACATTTGCTAAATAAACTGATAGTCACAATGAAAATGCGCTTAGCATTAACAGTAAATATCTCTGCCTTTGAAACTGACATTCTTTGAAACATAACTGAAACCACATTCAAAGAAAATGCATCTGGCCAGTGGCAGATAAAGTTTACCTTTGGGCTATTTTCAACCCTAAGCCCCTTGCACACATTTTTAGGACCATGCAGACATGTGTGTGTTCTTTGATCCACCTTATTCATTTTATTAAATTATATTCCTTTTAGGTGGTACAACGGTAGCATTGTTGCCTCACAGCAAGAGGTTCTCCCGTTCGATTCTCGGCTGGAATGCAGGGAGTGCCTTCTGTGTGGAGTCTGCATGTCCTCCCCGCGGTTGGGTGGGTGTTCGAAAGACATGCGTAAATGGGCGTGCCTTCTTTGAAGGTTGAACGTCGAGCTGGCACCTTGGCGTTTGTGAAAATCTACTGCCAATCATTAGCGGACCAGAGTTCCGCTGTGGCAACCCCTAACCGGGAAAAGCCGAAAGACAACAACTTATTCCTATTATAATAGAGCACCATTTGTTAGTGTGTGTTTTAAATGTATGGTTTTGAACATTTTTCCAGTAAGCAGTGAAACAAGACATATGAACCAATAAGGATAAATTAACCAATTAGGACAAAACTGAGCATTTCAGAACATTTCAACCATAAAAGGCCATTCAGTATCAATCAATATGCACAATGTCTGCAGAACTAAACGTCATCTGAATAATTCCACATTAAAGAGATCTGTAACTTATGAAACAGTTGCTGCTGGCAAACCGCTTTATACTTCAGTGTTTCATCAACAAATTCGCCTTCTCCACATGAAGAATAAATTGTCTAGGTTACATTAAAAAAATGGTATGGTGGTAATATTGCAATAGGGAATGTATGGCAAACCAACAACAGGT
The DNA here is from genome assembly GCF_019279795.1 of Protopterus annectens. Taxonomy (NCBI): domain Eukaryota; kingdom Metazoa; phylum Chordata; order Ceratodontiformes; family Protopteridae; genus Protopterus; species Protopterus annectens. The sequence goes on along the minus strand of NC_056733.1, from coordinate 712,833,651 downwards.
TCATAGTTATTAGGCATCTCATCCACTGGAAGCCACACTTAGAACTGCAGCAACCCACCCCCTTTAAAGTGCAACACAGTATTAGCAATCTAACTGCAGGGTATGGGAGTAGAACCCACAGACTTCTGCATCAAAAACAAGCGTATTTCCTGTAGTACTACTAACACTGATTTCAGATGTTATCGCACAAATGGTGATGACCATTTGCTAAAGAAAACAGTTGCACATTGAAAATGGACTTAGCCTGAGCAGCAATAAACTTCTCTTCCCTCGAAGCTCACAATTCCTTGAAAATACACTGAAGTTTACAATTCCATGAAAATGCACTGAAACTGAATTCCTTGAAAATGGACTTTGTGTACTCTAATAGTTGGTATAGAGGATTCAGGCTCTTGTCTCCTCAAGAGAGGGTTTGAGCCAGAGCAAATTAACTTAACTAGGCAGGGCATTTCTCACACACAAATTTTATCCTTGATTCTGAAATTAAATTTGTTTGTACATTTACCTTAATCCTAAAGTAAAATGTGCAAATGTTCAATTGTTATGTTTAAATTTCATATGTGGATGCGGAAAAGAAGAAGCAGGAGGTGTGTGCATTAACATACAGATGCAAAGGGCATTCATTCTCTTAAAGAAGAGTGAATGCCCTTAAAGAAGACATTATATATATATATATATATATATATATATATATATATATATATATATATATATATTTTTTTTTTGCATTAAAAATTAAATGTTGCGGCAGCCCCCTCCCCTGGCCAGTGGGACCTGGGTGACTACCTAGGTCATTTAGTGCCAGATGTGGCTCTGTCCACACTATAAATCTATACAGAAATGCAAGCAATCTGGTATTTATATTCTTCCTAGACCTATAAGAAACATTTGATTTGGTATCACAACCAAAGTTACTACACAAACTGTCTACCTTAGGACTCTAGCCCATGGGTTACCTGATTTTAAAGGTACAGATCTCTCGTCCCTCTGTAACATAGATGACAAGCAGGTGCGGTAGTTCATTTAGATTCTTTATTACATAGAAACACATTAGGATGGATTACAGAATCATAAAATATAAATGAACTGATTAAGAGACAGACCTTACATACATACATACTTACATTTCAACAACTTACTACAAAATGGCAGTCAGGCTCGCACGTGCTCAGTATTTATACACTTGTGCAAGCCCTTAGATAGCTTCTTAAAGGTATTAACACACACATTGATCTACAGTATCTAAAAGATGTCAGGCAGTTAAAAGACAAAATTAATTCTCAACCTTCCTCCAGATATTTTTTCCTGTTCCCAAGGGTTTATCACTTATCCTGTACTTTATAATATAGTCATAAATAACCTGCATGCAACAACTAAGCACATCTCTATAGTCCAGCGCACTGATGATTTCACTGTTCTGCCCAAATGGAGTGTTTTGAATAAGTGATTTTGTGGAGTGAGAAAGAAGATTTTATATTGTGGTGTTTTGGATCTTAGTTGGTATGTCTTTACTGGAAGAGTTGGAGGGGATTGGAGAGAGAATGGAAAGCAGTATGTATAAAGCTGCAAACTCAGGAGGTAGCAGGGGAGTAAAGATGGCAACACCTCATGCAAGCAGGTGTCAATCACTCCAGGCCCGTGTAATAATGACTAGGAGCTGCATAGACAGCATGTATGTGGTGCTGGTGAATTTAAATGGTGTTGGGCAACTGAAATGTGAATGTTTTTGCTGCTCAGTACAGTCTAATGAAAGCAGGGAACAGAGGAGTAGAAAATTTGTATAAACACACTCCAACACTCACTGTTGATAACAGTGAAGGAGGAATGGTTAAAGAGAGGTGAATTTAAATGAAAAGATGAAAGGTTAACATTGGTGGCCCAGGATAGTGGACTACTTAGATAATGGTTTACAAAGTCCATTGAGCATGTGGGAGAAACAGACAAGTGCAGGTTCTGTAAAACAGAACTGGGAAAAGTTGCACATCTTTTTGCTGGGTGTGATACACTAATAGCAGAGGGTCTGTATACTGAAAGGCGTAATAATGTGGAGGACTGTTGTATTTGGGGATTATGCAAACATTACAGTATTGAAGTAGCTGAGACACATTGGAAACATGAGCCACAAAGCATTTTAGAAAATGATGACGATTATATCACATGGAATCACCCATTACCAACAGTTCAAAAAAAATAAATAAATGCGAGAAAACCAGCTATACTACTTCATGAAAAGAAAACAAAAGTAGCATTGATCACTGAAATTGCTACATCCAGTGATTACAGTGTCTTACAAACAGAGAGAGATACAAAGTCATAAAAATACCACGATTTGCAGGCAGAAATTAGGGTAATGTGGAGGAAGGATACCAAGACAGTCTCAATAGTAGTATGAGCAATAGGTCTCATAAAAAAGAATTTCAGTCATATTTAAATACGTTATCAATACATGTAATGCCGTATGAATTAAAAAAGGAGTCAGCTCTGTGCACAGTGTGGGTGCTGAGAAGAGCACTTTTGGCTAACATCAATGACTGAAACAATACTCATTTCATGAACTTTAATCATACTTTGACAGGAATGGGGTCCATTACCATCACGGTATAAGAAGCACAAAAGACTTAGCTAAATTAAAACTTGATAAGAAAGACCTTGTTATAAACGTTGTTGTGCATGGAGCATGGTGATTATGGTCTGATATCCAGAAAATGACAACTCAGTTAAGTGCTTCTATAGTGCAAGACCCAATATTAACAGTTGTTAAGCATCCCCTGCTTCATATTTTAAGATCAGGTATCATGCTTGGCAGTTAAATCTGCCAGTACTGACCTGCAAATGACAGCATCAGAATTAAAATCAGATTAGTTTCTGCCTACTGTCTGTGCTAGTAATGTGTTCCTGATTTCTTGTAACATAGCATAATGTATTACACTGTCTTCTGACATTGCTTGCTTTATTGTCACTGTTGAAATGACACTCTGACACTATGTGTAAAAATGGGAAAAAAGAGGTTGTGGATGTATAGACGGATAGATGGATGCATGGATGGATGGATGGAGGGATTAATGGATGGATGGATGGAAAACAAAGTACTTTTCAAGGAGATTATGATCTGTCTAGACTGTAATATATTCCCAAAATATGCTTATAGGTTCATAGGTAGTGACTAGGCATAAAATCCAGGAGACGATTGAGGAGCCCAGACAAATCTTCAAATTTCACCAGAGAACTGTCTGGTTAAGTGACATGTTTAGAGTCACATAACAAAAGCCACTGCAAGCATGGCTAGTATTTCATTACCTGTCTGCACTAATTGTGTCTGTGTATCTGTCAATGCCCTTAATACTTAGGCAGTAGTAGCACTTCCTGTAGCTTTTGTGGCATTCAACTACATGCAAATAAGTTGAAAAAGTTAGATCATACTGCTTGAGTGTCGGTGCTGTAGTTACTAGTCTCTTCAGCAGTTCTGAGATTTTAGTGCGATCTGTTGTGTTTGCATTTTACCTTAATGAAGACAAGACACTTCTTCCTCTCTTTCAGTGGTATTTATTACACACGTGTGGGAGCCTATTGGAAAGTACCAGGGTGACTACCTGAACAAAGGAATGCATAAGCTTATATGCTGGTGATATTGCTGACAGTACAAAAATATAAACTAGACCAATTAAAATAGTACAAGATACAATTAACCAATCCGTGGTTTACCCGTAGGCTTAAAGCAGTTCACATTACATCTCTAGGCAGAGAAAGAAAATTTAATACATTTCCATATAAGGCACATTTCCTGCTATCAGACAGGCTCTTATTTTTCAGTACTTTTTCACTATTCACAGTTTACTTAATAGTTCGTAATATAGAGTTCAAATCAATACGTACAGGTTTTCACATACTCAATCTCCTTGAACACATGCTTTGACCATTCATATTCTACAATCCCCCATTTGATGCTGTGTAAGCATCACGATTTAGTCTATCATACATTTGCCCTAAGTCTAACATAACCATATGGTTAGTTCCTTCAACATTGTCACATATTTTTACTTCATCATCCATAACTGTAGTCATATAAAACTTTGGCACCTTTATAGTAGTCTTGAAAGACATTAATTTTAAAATCAATGCTTTGATTAAAATCACAACAAGAAAAGCAATAAGAGCTAATACTGCGATTAATAGGATTAACTTTAAAAGTCCACCTCCCCAACCTGAGAACAGGTTAGTTAGCCATGCCCACGTTGAGTTACCGGCCTCCTTGGTCTTAGAGAGTTTGGAGACTCTCTGAATGAGTTCAAGATGACTTTCAATTTCGTGCTGATTGTCAGGAATAAACGTACAGCACTCCTCCTGGATTAACACGCAAGTTTTGCCTTTCACCGCTAGGGTGAAATCGAGAGCCATACGGTTTTGGAGGACTGCAGCTCTCATGGCAGTCAATTCATCAGTCACTAGTTCTAAGGCAGAAAATGTGGCATTGCTTAATACTTCAAGCAATTTACAGTTTTCTCAGTTCCCAGATTGATTTTGCTGCTCCGTATGCTGGGATTATACCAGCCCATGATATGACCACCCAAGTCCATATGAGATAGCCCTTTGGTGCCAGCATGAGCTAAGTCATGATGATAAATCCATGATGCATCAATTTGGCCTAATGGATTGGTAGGCTTTTTAACCTCTCGCACGTTCCGAATTTTCCCTTGAAGTAAGGCAGATGTATGTCGGATGGCTGGGACTAGATAACCTAAGAAACAGCTACCAGACCAGTTCTCCGGTAGCCATTTATAGGCCCTTCTTCCACATATAAAATAACAGTCTTGTACCAGGGTGGTAACATTTGAAGAATGGTCACTGCCCGTGGTTATGCCATGGAATATGGCAAGAAATACGATATTACGAGAACCAAATAATGAGGCATTTTTTAATATCAGCTGAATGGCATCAAATGAAACTCGACAGCCTGAGGCTAAGCATTTTCCTTCTGTATAATTGCACTGGTATTCAATTGTTGTATTGCAGATACTTTGTCCCATTTTTCAAATCCAGTGATGCTGACTTGAGTAATTCGGTCGGAAACACAGAGTGCCATTGCGATGGAGAGAAAGTTGTAATGCAATGGATTTACTGGATGTAATGTTAGCAGTGTTGTCAAGTAGACTAGTCCATGTATCAATGATACTTAGGGGAGCCGCAGCCAATGACAATCCTCCATGTACGGAAGGGAATAGAAGTGCAGATCCAGCAGTTAGAGATGTTGAATGTAGAAGCATAAACATATTTGATGGCTTGATAGGTGCTGAAAGGTGGGTGCCAAATGGCTCGCTTGGTGTGATGCGTCGATAGAGCAGGAAATAAAAATGGCCACAGCAAAAATAATAGTACAACAAGAATGACCACCAAAATGATTGTCCAGTATTTGTTTGGAAATAGTGGTTGAGTCTGTGTGGTGTCAGAAGTTTGGAGTTTTTCAAAAGGGTAAATATTAGGCATTGTCAGGTACTGGAACAGTTCTACTGCGAGTACGTGTAGCAATGAGAGGAGAATCTGGAGTTGAAAAGGGTAAAGGCTGTTGATCTTCAGATGGCACAACTTTTTTGATGTGTGAAATGTGGATCCAAGTTGTAGATCCCTGCTGTCGCACAGCAGATGACGTGGTTAGAAGAACCAGGAAGGGCCCCTTCCAGCGCGGCTGGAGCACTGTTTTTTTCAGAGAAGGATTTAACGTAGACCCAATCCCCTGGTTGCAAAGTGGATGCTAGAAAAGGATCAGGAAGATGTTTTGCAACTGCTACTTGTCGGTGGTGAAACTGTAAGAAAGAAACAAGAGATTTGCAATACAAAAGAATATCATTATCAAATGCATCATATTCAGAAAAAGGTGGTGGTGGTGTCATGGGCATACGCAAAGGGCGACCCATGAGGTTTTCTTGTGGAGAAAGACCCTTAGTAGGATACGGTTGTGACTGCATAGAAAGTAAGGCTAGTGGTAAGGCCTGTACCCCTGTTAGGCCTGTTTCTGAAGTGACTTTAGCAAGTCTGGTTTTCAAGGTCTGGTTGATACGTTCAATAATACCTGATGCCTGTGGTCTGTATGGACAATGAAATTTGAAAGTAATGCCTAACATTGTACACAAGGAATCAACTAACTTAGCAGTAAAATGTGTCCCTTAGTCAGAATATATTTGACAAGGAACACCAAAACGAGGTATCAGTTCATAACACAACTTTTTTGCAACTGAAATAGCATCATTGTTAGCACATGGGTAGGCTTTTAACTATCCCGAAAAAATATCAACAATAGTCAAAACATATTTAAAATGAGCACAAGGTGGAAGTTCAATAAAATCCCATTGTAAGGCACAAAACAGTCCCATTAGTTTTGGCACAGGTTGAGTGGGAGCCAGAGTGCCCTTCGAAATGTTATGCTGTAAACAAATGGAGCACGTGCTCAAAAAATGTTGCACAGAAGCAGAAAGTGTCGAGGCAAACCAATTCTTCTGGATTTGTTTAATGAATGCTTGTACCCTGACATGAGCTGGCAAATGGTACGCTTTTATAAGAGAATTTAACATGGATGTGGGGCAAATTAATCTGCCATCAGGTTGCTGCCAAATTGAATCAGAACATTGGAAACAATTATGGGCCAGCCATGTTTTTTTTTTTTTTTATTCCGATGCTTCAGTTTGTAAAGCTTTCAATACAGTAGTGTCAAAAGTAAGTGTTTGTAAAATAGGCTGCAGAAATTTTCCCTGAACAGAATTTGAAAGGACAGCCTGCTTGGCAGCCCAGTCAGCTAAATTATTTGCCTTAGCTACTTAGGGAGTCGTTAGACTGGTGAGCTACACACTTGAAAACAGCAATTTTAGAAGGTAATAATAAGTCCTGTAATAGGTGATCAATATACAGGTAATTTTTTTATTGGTGCCCCAGAGGATGTCAAAAACCCCCTTTTCTTCCATAGGGTACCAAAATCATGAACAACACCATGGGCATAACGTGAGTCAGTATAAATAGTAACAGATTTGTCTTTGGCCATTTTACATGCATGCAAAAGTGCCACTAATTATGTGGCTTGTGCGGAAGTGCCAGATGATAATTGTCCAGTTTGCAAAGCCTGAGATGGTGAGCAGACTGACCATGCAGCCTGAAGTTCACCAAAATTATTTCGTAAATAGGATCCATCTACAAAAAAAAACAAAATCAGGATTAAGCAAAGGAACATCTTTCAAATCTAATCAAGGAGACAGAACAGTGTTAACTACAAGCACGCAGTCATGTGGTTTGCCCTCATCGCTAGTTGGAAATAATGAAGGAGGGTCTAGTGGTGGGCAACGTGTAATTTGAATAGCAGGATTACTTAATAAACTTAACTCATATTTAGTGAGGTGAGCATTAGAAAGATATTGCGTCTTTGTTTTTAAACGTAATGCTTGTACTGCATGAGGTACTGCTAAAATAGCGTCATGCCCTAATGTCAATGGTGCTGCCATATCTATCAAAACAGCAGCGGCTGCTACTGCTCGCAAACAGGATGGGTAGCCAGAAGCAACAGGGTCTAAATGAGTACTGTAATATGCTATAGGTCGATAGCCTCCCGTGCGCGCTTGTGCCAGCAGGCCCAGGGCAGTTTTATTTCTTTTACAACAGAAGAAAACAAAGGGTTTAGAATAATCTGGGAGCCCCAGGGCAGGTGGGTTTATCAATGCCGTTTAATAGCCTGAAAGGTGTTTTAATGTTCAGGGGACCAAGGCAGAGGGTCTGTGACCTCCTTTTTTAGAAGCTGTAACAGAGGGGCCGAAATTTCTGAAAAACTGGGCACCCACTGTCTACAATAACCCGCTAGGCTGAGGAATCCCTTGAATTGTCTCTGAGTTACAGGGTGGGGAGCAGTCTGAATGGAGGTGATAATGCTTGGAAGTATTTGACGTGAACCTGTGGAAATGATATGTCCCAGGTATTGTACATTTTCTTGAGCAAACTGCAATTTAGATTTATTAACCTTAAGACTTCATTCGGCTAGAAATCTTAAAACTAGAAGTGAGTCCTCTATACAAGACTGGGTATCTTGTGAAGCAATAAGAATATCATCTACATACTGAACTAATACTGAACGTGGTGGTAATTATAAATCCTGCAGTTGTCATAGGTTCATAGGTTCATACTAGGCTATCTGCCCTAGGGCATTTATAAGCCTAGCCAGAGTGTGTATGGCTTTCGCCACCCATTTTAAATTAATTTTGCTATGCCCTTTTTCGAGGTTAGTATACTGCGCTTCTGTCTAACAGTGACACAGAAGTGATACCCGGGGTAAACCTACGATCTCCCATCCACTCATCAAGATTCCTCTTGAAGAGAGTCAATGAGGGACTCTGCCTAACCTGGACTGGGATTTTATTCCAGAGTGAAGGGAGCCTCTGAGTTATGAATCTGTCCCTCCAGCATGTCTTATTTATTTCAGTGCTGAGGTTTAAGTCCCTTGAGCGCGTAGCTCGATGGGATTTGGATTTTCTGAGGTGCAGCATGTCCATTAATTCCGGGTTGGACATGGCTTTATAAGTCAGGCACAGATCGCCTCTGAACAGGCGGTATGCCACTGAGTAGAGCTGGAGTTTCTTTAACCAGGCAGGCATACGGCATCTGTTTGAGCCCCTTGATCCTCTTGGTGAGGTACTTTTGGGGTCTTTCCAGTTGCTGCAGGTGTCTGGTAAGGTACATCCCAAAAGGGGCATTGTACTCAATTATGGGCCTGATGAGAGATGAGTAAAGAGGCACGATGACCTCCCCTGATCTAGATGTGAATCCCTTCATGATTAGGTGGGCTATATAAAATGTTTTTCTAACCACTTTGGCCACATGGTTGTCAAATGAGAGATTGCTATCAACTTGGGTCCCCAGGTCCCTAATTACTTCTTCTGTACTTAATGGATTACCACCTATGTGGCAATTTGTGGGCACTTTGTTTTTGCCAAAGGGATGACTATACACTTTTGGCGTTTAGCTTGAGGCCATGGCTCTGGCACCAGTTGTCTGTTTCTATGAGGCCCTTTTGGAGGATGCTTGTGTCAGCTGGAGAGTCTATTATGGTGCCCAGTTTGCAGTCATCTGCGAACTTGGTCAGCCACAGTCCTTCCATGTTGGCCTGTACCTCCGAGAAATATATACCGAACAAGAGAGGTCCCAAGACTGAGCCTTGTGGGACACCACTTGTAACTGGTTTGGAGTCTGACATGGCTCCAGCTATTCTAACCATGTGGGTTCTGTCCTTGAGCCAGTTTGCAACCCATCTAGTGACATAGGGGTTTATATTTAAGCTGGTGAGCTTATCTATAATGCCCGAGTGGGGTATTGTATCGAAGGCTTTTGCGAGGTCCAGGTAGGCTGTGTGGACCACCTTCCCCTTGTCAATGGCCTTGGTGACTGTTTCAAAGAAATTGACCAGGTTTAAGAGGCAGGATCTGCCCTTAACAAAGCCGAACTGGGTAGGATCCAGTGTCTGTAGGTCCCCAATGCATCTCTCTGGAAAACAAGGTTGGAGATTGTACATACCCTTGAGGTAGTTGGGTCCAAGTGTACTGTTGGCCCTTATAAGTAAATGTGAACAGATACTGACTATCTGCATGTACTGGGATAGAGAAGAAAGCTGATGAAATATCTATAACCATAAAACAATGTGCTGTAGGTGGGATACAGCTTAAAATCATAGCTGGGTTTGGTACGATTGGGAAAACAGGCAAGACAGCTTTATTGACTTCTCGCAAATCTTGCACAAATCTGTAAGCTTGTTTTTCAGGTTTCCTTATTGGTCGAATTGGGGTATTACATGGACTTGTTGTAGGTACTATAATTTCTTGTTGCACCAGAGCAGAAATTACGGGGGCAATACCTGATGTGGCCTCTACCGTCAAAGGGTACTGTGGTACCCGAGGTAACTTTGCTCCAGGTTTTAAGGTTATTTTAACAGGAGTGGCTGAAATTAGAAACCCAACATCATTATCATGAGTGGTCCATAGATGAGAGGGTAATGAGGTTAGATGCTTATTCTTATCGAGGTCAGACTGCATACACATATTTTTCAGAGTGACGTTTTTATTTAAAGTAGCCAAAATACTATCTTGTTTGTCTGAAGGTACTTGTAAATATACTCCTTCAGCGGTACAGAAGATAGTTGCTCCCATGTTACAGAGCAAATCTCTTTTCAATAAATTCAAAGGTGCTGAGGGTCCTACTAAAACTGCATGATTGTCTTGCAAAGGTCCCAAAGTCACTGGGACTGGGATGGTTTCAGAATATTGAATAGGAATGCCAGAGACCTCTACCCCTCTGGTTACATTATTGGAGAGGGGGACATTTATTGTTGCTTTACCTGCTAAAATAGATTTGGATGCTCCAGTATCAATCAAGAAGGTGTACGGTTTATTTTTGACAAATAACATAACATGTGGTCCATCTTGATCCAAAGGTATGAAAGGGCACAACTGCTGTTGTCCTTGCTCAGGGAACCTTCATTGTGATGACTGCCGATTGGATGGAGTCCAATTAGAATTTCACAGAGGTGACGTATCAGTGGTTGGGGCAGGTTGCTCAGCCAGATATGGACATTTATTTCTCCAGTGGCCTACTTGGCCACAATTAGAACAATCCGTTTGATTTTGGGGTGTGGCTGATCGATCTTCCTACTAGTTTTGTCTGTTATGGTTTCCAGCCCCTTGACGTGCACTTCTCCCTCTTTCCCGTCCATGTCCTCCCCATCCATGCTGCCCGAAGGCAGTACACATCTGAATCTGCGCCTTAACCAATTTCTCTTGTAAGTCCTTTTTTTTCTGTGCTAAGTGGTCAGAGAGGTATTGCACTTGTGTAACTAATTTGTGCAATCCAAGACTAGGCCAGTTTAAACACACTTTTTTTTAGCTTATCTCGTACTTGTGGGCGTAACCCATCTACGAAAGCAGCCGACAATCCACTTTGTGCCGGCCCTTCGGTGGGTTCGGGGTACCCAGAATAAGCCTCAAAGGCTTCAGTGAGATGATTTAAATACTTGTCCATGGGTTCATCTTATTTTTGAAAAACTGACTTGATTTTGGACCAGTTTGGTGTGGGTGGAACTATTATTGCGATAGCATCTACTATACGCTGTATAACCGCTTCAAACCAATTATCTCCAAGTGAGTCATGTTTCGGAATCGGAGTAGGGACATTGGCATGGTCCTATATCCGTTTCATCAGATCAGCTGGTATGGCATACTGAAGAACTGCCTTAACTTTTTCTATCGTAGGATTTTGTAAACAAATATGTCCTGCCAGCACACACTGGAATTTAGCTGGATTAGTACGAATAGGTGGTAACGATTTAGTAATGGCTTGAAAATCAACCGCCAACCATGCCCTAGGTACTACAATGGTCAGTGGTTCCTGTGCACTTTTAGCATGAGCCAGGTTAGGTACCTCCCTCAAAGGTAATCTGTCCTCATCTGACGACTCTGACCCTGAATCTGGATTAAATTTATCTGGTCGAAAATACCTGTCCCCACTGTCAATTATAGCGGGAAACTGACCAAAATGCCTTCGTCGGTGTAAATGTCATTTTTCTTTACCTTTATAGTAGGGTTTAGCTTTAAAATACATTACAGCTTTTGCTTTTTTATGAGTCTTACTACGAGTTTTTGGTCCCTTTTTTTATCGCTTGTGTCTGGATCTGAGTCACTAGAGTGACTATCCACTGCTCGTTCTCTTTTTGTAGGGGTGGGGTCTTTAGTGGTGGAATCTGGCTGCTGTGCTTTCGCTCCTTGTTGAGCGAGGGGGGGCTGATACTGTGGGGGTGCAATCAGTGGTGCAGTTGGTGGTGGGGGGAGCCATGCATTATCGTCTTCTGACAATTCAGTTATCTGTAATTTAGCTAATTTCTTTACAGGATAAAGCCCCATAAAGGGTGGGTCCTTCAAATATTTACCATTTACTATATCTAAATTACTAGCAGTTTGTTGTAATTCTTTCAGTTGCTCTTTTAATTTCTGCTGATTATCCTTAAACTACTAATAACCGAATCCTTTTCTCTTTCTTTCGCCTCTGTTATCCAGTCATTAAATGCTGCCCAGCACAACCCTGGTATTCTTCTCCCTTTTCTTTTTAATTTCCCTTGGAGGTTAAGCAAAATATTTTTATTAAAACTACCATTCTCTGGAAAGGTGAGTTTACCATCGTCCTCAGTGAGGGCGACCTACTGACTTAAAAACATACAACTGTCCCAGGACACACGAAAAAACATATAACCAGCTGGTGTACCCCTTTCTGGCTCACTCATTCCCATTTTCACACAATAAGCTATTCTGTATTTTGCAGAGGTAGCTATAACGTTTTGTAAATGTTGCTTTTCCCACTCTCGTATCTCCTTAAACTCTTATGTCATCGGTGTTTCATTTTATCCCAATCTCATACTGCACAATCAATAGCAGAGGGAAAGGAAAAAAAATGCATGCCACTTACCTCAAAACAACTGAATGAGAGGAATTATTACATTTCTATAAAATTATCAATACCAAATTTGTGAGGCAGATAAGTACAGGAAATGAAAGAAACACTGCCAGAACAGAAAATTCTGTCATGGGCCCTTTTACTAGCAGTACTTCGTTCAATCCCCAACTACCGCAGCCGTTGTCAATTCAGATCCGAGTCACAGCACCAGTTGTTGTGTTTGCATTTTACCTTAATGAAGACTAGACACTTCTTCCTCTCTTTCAGTGGTATTTATTACACACGTGTGGGAGCCTCATGGAAAGTACCAGGGAGACTCCCTGAACAAAGGAATGCATAAGCTTATATGCTGGTGATATTGCTGACAGTACAAAAATATAAACTAGACCAATTAAAATAGTACAAGCCAATCAGTGGTTTACCCGTAGGCTTAAAGCAGTTCACATTACTACATCTCTAGGCAGAGAAAGAAAATCAGATACACTTCCATATAAGGCACATTTCCTGCTGTCAGACAGGCCCTTGTTTTTCAGTACTTTTCCACTATTCACAGTTTACTTAATAGTTCTTAATACAGAGTTCAAATCAATACATATAGGTTTTCACATACTCAATCACCCTTGAACACATGCTTTGACCATTCATATTCTACAGATCCTTATGCTAAATGTGCATTGCCGCCTACCCAAAAAGCTTTCTTATAGGTACAGTTATATCTGACAATTGCTATATAAACTTGAACAGGTATTACATTTAAGGGTTTGTTTGTAGGAGTTTGCATATTTATTAAGCCCTGCAGTTTATTAGCATTGGGTTGTAACCCAAGAGAACTGAGTAGATGACTCGTACTCCATAATGTAACTGCATTCTGAAACTTAGCCTTGTTTACTTCCAAATCTTGTGACCGTAGTCAACAGTTTAATCAATCAGCTATAATAATCTTGATTTGTAACACCCCAGACCAGAATATCATCAATAAAATACTCAGTGCCTACAAGCCCCTGCATCACATTAGCTGCTGCATGTTAAAATCCCTCCACTGCAGAAAGATGTCCAAATAGCAGTCATAGAACTCTGCATTCATCTTAAGGGAGAATTAAATGTATGTAGCTTAACGTTTGCTGTATCCAATTTAATCGGTCAAAATTCCTGATTTGCATCGAGCATGAACATTTAGTTTTATAGCCTGCAATGTATAATGTTCCCGCTGAAAACATTTCTGAGATCCTGTGGTTCTAGACAAATGTTAATACTGTATTGCTTCACTACAGCCACCACAGTGTGACCCGTTAAGTAAACCATGTCTGATTAACTATCACAGTAAGCAATTCCATGCATTTAAGCTCCTGCGATATTCTGTTTTTAAAAGCAACTGTCTCTCTCTGTCGAGCACAAATCACTAGTAGTGTCTCTTGCAATAATTTAATATTATACAGCAACTTCAAGCACTCTAGACTCTCAAATAAATCAAAACATCTCTTTATGGGTTCTGTCATTGCTTCTTCTCTCTGTGTTTTATGGTATCCCATATTAAATGATACACTTACACTGCACAGATTTGTACACTGCACATATTGTTTCAGATTTTTTCTGTGTCCATTTTATCTTGAAAAATCTAAATGTTTGCCTTGTATTCAGTTCCAGCTGCTTTTCAACCAAAATTAGATGGTGTCTACATTGCGTTTCCATTAACACTACTCATCTATTATGACTTATTGTAGTTTAGTTTGGCTTCTGGTTTCTATTTTTCTGTGATTACTTGAGGTAATATGAAATGTGTGTTTCTAGTTAAGGTGTTGTTTTGGAGTAAATAGTATAAACTTGATTTTTTTTTGGCATAAAGCAGCAAGTTAGAATTTTTTAGCAATATATCAATGTCAGTGAAATATTTTTGAGTGATTTCCAGTAATTTTGTTAGGATGGGGCAGAGCAGATTAAGGCTGAATTGTCAGTGTATTGTGATAAGTGTTGTAGTACTATAGTATTTATTTATGGAAATATTAAATAGAAGGGGGCCGAGTTTTGACCCTCGGGGAACACCAACAGAGATTGGTTGAAATGCTGAAAGGTTTTGTTGCCATTTATTTGCCTGCTGACATTTGCACATTTCATATTACCTCAGGTAATAACACTAAAACCAGCACTCTCTTAAAAATACTAGTGCCTATAACCTTACTTTTACCTACTTAGCTTAACTAGATCTTTCATCTTACCACAGTTAACCATCTATTACATTCTACAACTAGTACTACCTAATTATATCTAATCCCCCCTCTGTTGTAAATAAGCTACTGTATGAATACTATCTAATTATAGCTAACTCCACTACTATGATGTATACTCTGCTGTGTGTTTTCTTTAGTGTTTATGGTGTGAAATGGCATATTCTTTACATTTATTCATGTAAGTAATCACAGTTTTATCTACAAATGTATTATCCTGTATTAATATCTATGCTGTATAAATGTTACATATATTACTGTTTGGTAAATGTTGGACCTTTTCTCCCCAGGCCTCCATCCAGTCAGACTTTCCCAGTAAACAAATGTAAAATAAATAAATAAATAAAAACAAATAAAATGTGAAACCAGGAGAGGGAGGGGTAAGTGAGACCTAGTGTTATAAGGTCAGAGAGGAGCTTTTGGTGGTCATTGTGTCAAATACTTTGGAAAAGTCAAGGAAAATTGAAGAAACAAGTTTGCCCTCATTTCTGTATTGGTAGTAGTACTATGGTTGGGCCTTAAACCATGCTGGGTGCTGGGGAGAAGGCTATGTTTGGTTATATGTTTCATAAGCTGACAGTGAATATACTTCTTGAGGATTTTTGAGAGGGGTGATAGGACAGCAATAAGTATGTAGTTAGTTAACTCTTCTGAAGTACCTCTTTTTTGAAGGGATCTAATAATGAAATTCTTTTCAGATGGATGATAGTTTTTGACCAGTTGATCAGAATGGAGACAGGGAAGGCTAATGCTTCTGTGCCCATTTTGAAGAAGTCAGTGGGAAGGTTATCGGCAGCTGTGATTATTGCTCTTAATTTGGCTAGTAATTTTTTTTTATGGTTGATGATGGGATGGGCTGAAAACTAAAAGACAGTCCCCAGGATTCACGAAGCCTCCGTGTAAGAGTTATAACTCTTACACGGAGGCTGCAGTTAAACTGAGTGATGTCAGCATGCTCTGCATATTCATGAGAGCATGCTGAATCACACCTAAGTCGAACACGGCCGTGTAAGACAGTAGGGGGCGTGTCCGTAGGCTGTGCCCTGCAAGCGGATACGCCCCCAGAAGTTTAAAAGTGCCCAAAGTACACACCCACAACAGAGTCCACGGAAATGTGAATAAACACAACACAACACATGCCCCTACAGACTATTAAACATAAAACAATCTAAATGAACATGTCAAATTTTTTTTAAATTGTAAAGATGTTTAACCGTGAGTGCGTTCGTTTGCTGGCGTGCCGTAAGCGCAGCTACAGTTAGCAGTCAATGGGAAAGCATATAAGAACTAAATATGCAAAATAAGCCAGGAAGCAATAGCGAAGCGGTAGAGATGCCGGCTGCAGAGCAGGCATTCATGGTTCGAGCCCCCACAACACAATTTTTTTTTTTTCGCAAAATAAGCAGGAAACAAGTCCCTGACACATATATGTACACATAAAACCAGAATATATGTAAAATGCAATGTAATAGCCTATTTATATTGAATAAATGTGAGCTAAGAAATGAATATAAACTGCCAGATGTGCCCATAGCTGAGCTACAGTTCAACAGAGTGAGGTTATGTGCCAATAGATAAGCATTGGTTTAACTGGTGCAAAATGAGTGCCTGTAGCCGAGCAGTGGTTTACCACGCTAAATATATGTGCCCCTAATTGAGCTAAGCGGCATATGCCTGCCAATAGCCAAATGAGTGTTAAACCAGCGTACCCCGTTTGCGCGGAGCTGAGCACCGCGCAAACGAGCTAACCGACGGGCAACGGTGAGCAAGCCGTATCCAAAATGCCTTTACACAGACACACCCCTCAACATGTCTAGACAGTCATGAAAAATAAAAAGCAGTGGCCAGGTTCGAACCCAGGATACTATACACCATAGTCAAGGTACAGAACCACTAAGCCATGACAGCAGTACCTAGAAATGCAATATTAGCTCATATATAGGAATGAATACAAACTACAGCATGACAATGCAGGTTTACTGAAGTTGATACAATTCCAAACTGGCCAATCACAGATATGTGCGGGAAAAACGGACTATATAAGCCCCATAGGCGGGAATACACAGCATAAACGATTGTAGAACAGACCTGCAGTTAGAATGTCAGGTGTAGGTGAGGGTAGTCGCTTTCAAGCGCAGAGGTGGGGTGTTGAGGAGTCCAGGTACATGGCCTGGCTCCTAGTCCACAACCATGAGGCCCAACTCATGCAGGGCCAGGTCCTCTGGGGAGCATACAAGGCTGAGGCGTGGGACCAGTTGGCTCATGAACTCACCAGTGCCACAGGAATTCCTAGGACAGGTGAGCAGGTCCGTCACCACCATGCGGACCTGAAGAGACGTAAGCAGGACCAACTGAACCGTTGGATCCAGGAGGCCCGGCAATCACCCAACGCCCCACCACTGAGTAAGTATCAATTAATTATGTTTGTAGAAAGTTAAACTACCTGAAATCATGGAGATGTGTATTCCAATATTACTTCATTTATATTACAGCTGCAGGTGTCCGTTCTGCGAACCGCAGAGCCTATGCCGATAGGCTGGTGCAGTTGCGCCACCAGGCAGGTCAGTAATCCACTACTAGTAACTGTAAAGATATATAAATGTATGACAGTCAGCATAAGAGTGCAGTGTAGCCAGGAAGGAATTAAATCTGCAAGTCACAGTGTGAAAGTGTATGCAAGTATTGCCTGATCACAACAGTTCCCAGCCTGTAAGTTGAAACTAATCATGAGACTGTCCAACACATATTTTGAAATAAAACTGCCCTGCCTGTAAGAAAATAGTACACAACCTGCAGCAGCAGGTAAAGTATAACTGCAGAAGAGGATGAAATCACATGTGTGAAATATATCCCTGTGGAAATACTGAAACATGACAGAAGTGAGAGTGCTGGAAAGAACTGTAATAACTACTGTTAAAACATGTCAATAAAGCCTAGAAGTACCAGTCTGAATAGTAACATGAAAGCAAGTGAGAGAGTGTGAGAAAGTGTCAGGAATACAGCACTACAGTAGTAATAACCCTGAATAAACTATACTGCAGTCAGGACATAATTAAATGCATGTGAGACTCAGAACCAAACAGAAACATCTGTTCAAAGTGTTGCTGCATGTGGAATGTGTACACCAAAATCTGGATATGTTGCTCCCAGTCTGAAATATGCAGATAGGATGACTGTCTGATATACCAAACATCCACACCTGTCTACAAGTATAGAAAGCACAGTTAACAGGATGATGTATCTGCACAAAGTTCGATATGAATCGTGTATGAACAGCAATAAAATGTAGAGTTATGTTGCAGTAACAGTCCCATCTGCAAGGTTAAGTAGTTAACATATAGGACACTGTAGTTAGAACAGTAGTGTGTATATAACTGTAGCTATTAGACATGTACAGCATATGTGGTTGTATTCGAAGGTGTTAATAATATGTTTGATTTACCCCACCCTCTAACCATCTATAACCCATTCCACGGGAAAATGGTATGTGCAATCACAATTACCACCCCTGGACGTCTGTCCTGTTGGATCATATATATTTGCATGTCTGTTGATGCATCCGCCCCGTTCATACATCCACACCTGATGGCCTGTTGCCATCAATCAACCCTGCATGTTGTTGGACTGTGTATTACTGTTCAAATTATGCATGTGCTATGCACGCTGTTCAATGGTGTGAATAACTGGGTGTTTGGTTAATGGGAATACTAATGCATGCTGTTACAACTAACTGTGAATGGTATTTATATGTCACTAACCCAAACTGTCATGACATAATGCAAAACATAGAATGACAGGGAAGGCGGGTTCCGGCGGACCCACCTCTCCCACCTCAGCTGGCGAGTGCACCTGGCACTAGTGCCCAGTCCGGACCCTCCTCCGGTGGCCCTGTGCCACCTGCGGGTGGAAGCGCTGCAGGGGATGGGGCTCGCCCCCCCTCTGCAAGTGTGGCCGGAGGAGATCCACCACTCACCCTCCGTAGCGTCCGGACTGTGGTGCATAGGGAGATTCGGGACTCTGTCCTTGAGCCCCTACGCCAGCTCGAGGCACGGGTGGCGCAACTAACGGGCATGCCCGTTGCCCGCCTACACAGCCCCCAGCACAGCCCCATCCTGGGCAGTGAAGGAACAGTGGCAACTGCCTATGGGTGGGGATATCAGTTCCACTGTTGCCATCTGTGGGCTCATGGGCTCTGGACATCCAAACCTCCGTCTCCGTGAATTGTGTAACCCCCACACGTGTCATACACCGCCCCTGTATGCGTCTTGTTTGTCTTGTCTGTTAACCTACCCAACCTACCTCCCCAGCTGTACCGACTACCTTCACCTGACATACCACTCTCACCTGAAAAAAAAAAAAAAAAAAGGGCACTCTGTACCCACAAAAATTACGCCCCATACATAGCTGCCCATTCCGCACACATGTCTACTGGACATGGAACCCATCAATTCAATTGGCTGTACAACAGGTATTATTGTTGTCCTGACACCTCTCTCAGGGGTGGAAGGTTTCAAATGTCACACCAAATTACATACATATGCACAGCTGTTGCTGATGAAGAAATGGGCAGCTATGGGCCTTACCTACATCCCTCCTGCACATCCCAAGCTTGTTTCCCTACTGTCTTACCCTCTTTGTGACCCCTTTTCACCACTTTCCTGTCTCCCGTTTTCTTTTCTTTCAAAGAAAATAGCGGGTGTCGCAAGAGTAAGCACGTTTAAGTGGTTGTAAGCGGGTGTGCTTGCTTGTTGTGAGCTAACCGCCAGTGCGCATGCGTGAGCTCCGCGCAAACCAGCGCTAACCCGGTTACAACTGCTTAAAAGTGCCTTAGTCACTTTGATTGACAGGTCCTGTACTCAGTTCCAAAGAAAAATAAAATCCCACTGTGAGTCCCGAACCCAGGACCTTGACAACTATAGTCTGCATGACTTACCACTAAGCCATGACCCTGATATAAAATCATTGTGCTAAAGTAAATATATCATGTAACAGTAGGAATGAATGTAAAGGGAATATAGATGTGTAGTACACAAAGCATGACATTTAGAATCACAAACAAAACTGGTGGATTTCCATAATAGTAGTGTGTGAACAGAAACAGCCATGCTAGTTGGAAGCTAGTAGGTAATAATGTCACCATAGCACCTTGCAAGACACACACATACTCATAGCAGGATAAGCACTGCCCATACCCCACAACCTCCTACAGGAACACATCCGGACCAAGTAATAAAATATGTGGAGCAAAGGCCCAAAACCAGGGACACATTACAAATAAAGTTACAACAAATGCAGACAGTTCAGAAAGTAACAGGGTCTACACCTTGTGGGATGTTTGGAAGGGTATGCAGTCTGGAACTTGAATGTTTGTCACCATATTCTGACTTGAGCCCAGACTGACTTGCCAGATAAAGGTGTGCATGAGATAATGACCAAATTATGAGGCAGAAATGTGGACAGCCTGCAAATATCTGTACACATGACGGGTCCAACACCACCATATTTGAATAGTTAAGAACCTAGACATAGCAACAGTGAATGTCTTACAGGGATGCCCCACAGACCCCATGTGAAATGTACAAACAGTAGGCAGAAAGGTGTAACACATGCAATGGTAACTATGGAGTCCGGAAAGTATTCACCACTCGCATGGCAGAAAAAGTGTAGTAATACATATGCTCATGCTAACCCACAGTCACAACTGCAGCATACCAGACATTTTAATGGGTGTACCCCACTGATATGTACCATTCCATGAGGCACATAACTGATGAACCTGAAAGCCTCTGGGGCCTGCTCAGCAGCATACTCACATACCCTAATAGATGTCAAGGCCCACACCATGGCCAGACCACACTGCATGCTGTAACACCCTAGCAGATATAGCAAGCATTCCAGGGTGTGAATGTACATGGAAAATAGGAAAGCTACAGCAGCACACTACAGTCAAGACACCTAGCAGGCACACCAGTACTTACAGTAAAGGGCAACTATTGAAGCCTTAGCAACAGAGTGCAAGCAAAGGTGAAAGGAAAGCACACACACACACACACACACATTAACAATAGTAGTAGTTGTAGTTGTTAGTGTACATACACAGTCAGTACAGGAAACTGGAGAAATGAATGGAGGAATGTTAATCCACAACCCACCGAGAAAAATGAGAGATACCAACCTTTACACTCACAGAATGTTGTCCACAGCATAACAGCATGGTCCCTGCCCTTAACATCTGAAAGGGCTACGCCTATTTCACACACCCTTTTATAGCACAGTTCTGAAATCACAGTGAGAACTGCAATCAGTACACAACAGGCTGCATGCAATTAGCAAATGCTGGCTAACAATTGGTGCAGAGGCCATCACATGGGCATATGCAGATACCTACAAAAGTATGCTGTACTCCATGTCCACGCATGCAATACTTTCATTGCACCCTGAGAGAGAGAGAGAGAGAGAGAGAGAGAGAGATAGAGAGGACTAGACTGCAACTAAGCAGATGGAAACGAATCCCTCAGCAACAGCTACCTGGAAGCTGACAACTGTGAAGTGGAGCAGCAGGACAGAGAGCCAGACAGTAGCAGAAGCAGCTGTGACAAACACAGGTACTGTAAAGTAATACTATAAAGGTGTACATACTGTGAACCCTCCATATGTGTCATTGGTCTGTATCCATATGTATATGAAGATGTGTAAAGGGCAGGAGACATACAGCACCTATCAGTGAAGGCTGTACATACAGTTGTATGTGTGAGCATCTATGTGCACATATAAATGTTGTTTGATTGTAGGTTGTACTGCCATGTACAAATTAGGTTACACAGCTATGTATGTTTAGCAGTATGTTAGTGTGTGTATACAGTAAGGTAGACAAATATGCTGATATACCTGTCTAACATATGGCTATGTATGTATGTCAACATATGTATGTGTATATATATATATATATGTATATATATACATATGATATGCATATATGTATACATACATAGAGAGAGAGATGTAGGACTACATAGACAGATGTCGATAGAATATTGTAGCAACATATCTATGTAATGCACACATGCAGAGATAGATATATGTAGATACATATACATAGACAGACTGATCTGACCACCTACAGGTATGATTGTATATGATGACCTGCAACACAGCCTGTCCCCCCCCTGTCGCCCACACCCCCTCTGCGCCCCCCCCTCCACATCTACAGCAGAATATGTACATCAATATATATATATGTGCAAATGTATACAGACATATTTACATATATATATATATCTATATACATATAGACATATCTTAATACATATATATATGTATAGAGAGAGAGAGAGAGATGTATATAGAGTCTGAGTGAGGCACATGTGTACAGATGTATTGCAACAGGTGCCTGGTGACAAAGGCACGGAGTGAACACCAGTGTCAAATCCGGAGTAACATACCACATTCCAGATCACCTACACCAGTAACCACCATATATGTGAGTGTCCGCCCACCACTGCATGTGTCAGGGGTGGGCAGGGTCAGACATGTGTACAATAGTGGCCCCAATGATAGTCACAGTGGCACACTATCCCTGGAATAGCTGCACATGGTATGTGTCCGCAGACATGGTGAGTCAGGCATGGACATGTAGGTCGGTGTACCCCCCACAGCACATAATGGATGCCATGGTATGGACCTCACATGACAGCAACAGATGTGGAGAAGGACACAGTGACATGTACAACACTGTGACAATGCACCCAAACACAGTACCAATGCACAGTGACTGACAACACCACAGAGTACACATATGCTACCCACGTAGAGGTTACCACGCCCAGATGCACATATGGAGGTCACACCCATGACAGATGTCCAACAACCATTGTAACACCACCCACCATCCACAACCTAAATGTCTGCTGTGTGTCGTCTGTGCCACTGCAATAGTGTGCACATGTGTAGGTACGGGTTCCAACTCACAGATAGGACACACCCTGCAACAAACCACACAGTGTTAAGAAGCGAGACTCCCCATGTGCACATGTCACACATACCCCTGCTGAATGTTAGTCAGATAGGTAATATGCCATATGAGTCACCCTGTGTAACTGTGTGACGGCAGCAGGTACCATCACACCACATGTGTCACAATGGTCAGGTTAGCAGAACAGTACGCTGCTGTAGACACAGGGGCATTAGCATATTGTATAGTATTGTATTACAATGTCATGTATTGTGTTGTATTGTATTGGTATGGTGAGGTGCCTCCTTCATGGAGTGGAACCACTGGTGCTGTGCGCCAGTGTACAGGTACATACCCTGTAGTCAAGGTAGTGTAACATAGCACTTCTATATGTGTGTTTAGCTCCTGTCAGAGGTTATGTAGCATGCAACTGGGGATACCAGCAGGTCCCATCCATGTCGTGTATTCTGCTGACCTGCGGGTGTCTCTCACCTGGACATCTGTGATGACTTGGAGGTTAGGGTCAGCTGGGATAACTATGCCTTATTACAGGGGAGAGGGCGGGGTGACACCTGCACTGAACCTGTCCGCCACAATGTCGTCTAGCTGTGGTGTCAGTGAAATATGTGTTGTGTACTACCTATGGGCATAGAGGATGGCTCCTGACCAGGTCGCTAACATAACTCAGGTAGGCCTCCTGGTCATCTGTAGTGTCACGCTTGACTTCTCACTCAACATTGCCCATGTAGTCAGTATGATGGGAAATAGATCCTTACCAGTGCTGCTCAGACATGCCCTCCCTTCAGTGACTGATGCTCTGTCTTGCAGTAGCTTACATCTTCTGTAATACAATCTGTATATGGCTGGGGTCCGCCAGACAGGATGCTGTCCCTTTGTGGATAGTGTCTTGGCCATATATGGGAATGCATGAGCCATGCATTCTTGGAGATGTCTGTAGAAAGCAATTGTGTAGGGGTCAGCATTGTGGGTTGTCTCTGCCACTGGCCCAGTGGGCTGTAAGGATACCATATCACTGTTACAAAGTGTAATGTCTGTATCTGTAATGTTGTGCACTGTAGCCATCTGTGCTGGTGGTGGAGGTGGGATATGTATATCCAGGGCAAGCAGGGTGTGGTCAGCCCACAGTATTCGCCGATGTCGCCATACAGTACCTAGATACAAACCCCAGAGTGAGGAGGTGCTCCTGACCTGAATTGGTGTTCTGACTGCTGGTGTTTGGTAGTATGTCGTGGAGCCTGGCAGGTACTGTTGCACAGTTGCTGGCGAGCACTGATACCTGGCCATCTACATGTGTATCCACCAATAGACAGACAGATGCTACATATGTGAGATATGTGGTATCATAACAGTCAAGTAGCATGTGTAGTATGTGTGCCAAAGTCTGCTGACATATATTGCTGATACCAGGTTATCTTCTTTCTCAGGTACATGGCCCACCCAAGGCATCCCACCTACTCCGCGGCTGAGGATGAGGAGATACACCAGAGCCTGGTGCGGGACTATGCAACACTCTTTTCCCACACCAGCCAGAATCAGCAGGTGAGGGCTGCACTGTGGCAGGACCTTGTCCGTCGGGTAAATGATATAGGCATGCATAATAGGACATATGAGCAGGTACGACATCACTGCAGTGATTTGATTAGACATGTCCGTCAGCGTGCGTCAGATATCCACAGGCAACAGGTCGCCACAGGTGGTGGGGTGGCTACACATCCCCCACTCACCAGACTGGAGGGACTACTCCTGAGTGTAGTGGCTCCAGTCCACCTGCAACAACAACAACAGCAGCAGGCATGCATCATGATGGAGGCTGGAGCCACACAGCAGCAGGACAGTGAACGTGCAGGTAATATGTCATATGTGTAGTTGACTGTTGTGTATACTGGTAGTTAATGCATGTGTGTGGTGTGTCCTTGGTTCGTAGCTGCCACCATAGTATTTAATGTGCAAGCGTGATATCCTCAATATTAGCTGCAGACCTGTGAAAGGCGACTGTTGTACTCCTGACCTGTATCATACTCAGTAACATTGGCACAGTTGTGCCCACTAACATTAGTTTCCTCATGTCTGCAGGACCCTCTGGTATCACTGCATTGCAGCCTATCCATGCTGGTGAGTGTCTATTTACAATACCTGTAAAAGTGTTGATAGTAATAGTACTATTTGGCACACTTAGTAGTGCTCTTTGTATGCATGTAGGTGTGTCTGTGTCTGTGTGTCAATATCACGCATACTGAGTACTGTACAATTGTGTGAAACTGTGTGAATGTGTGCATGTGTGCATGTGTGCATGTGTGCACCTGTGCATGTGTGCATGTGTGCATGTGTGCATGTGTGCACCTGTGCATGTGTGCATGTGTGCATGTGTGCATGTGTGCACCTGTGCATGTGTGCATGTGTGCATGTGCACGTGTGCATGTGTGCATGTGTGCATGTGTGCACCTGTGCATGTGTGCACCTGTGCATGTGTGCATGTGTGCACCTGTGCATGTGTGCATCGCTGGTAATGTGTAGACATTGTAAACTGTGTTTCCTGTTTCCTTCCCACAGGTTCTGTTGCTGCTCTGGTGTCATGTAGCAGGGAACCTGAGTCAGGTGCCGTGGGTACTGATAATGATGACATTGGTGTAATGGCACAGGAAGGTATGCCAGGGTCCGCCATTGGTCAGCCAATTGACAGTACACAGCTGTCGACCCCATCAATGCGCACAGTTATCCTGCCAATACACCCCTTGTCACCAGTGTCCCTAGGTGATGGACAGCATACAGTGGGCATTGACCAGGGTAATGTGGTATCTGCGGCACATGCCTCCCCACACAGCAGCCATGGGCATGGCCCAGAGATGGTACCACACAGACAGATGTCCAGGGGTTCTCGTGGGAGCATCCATGGGCGTACTGCCCCTGTCAGACGTGCCCACAGAGGTCTTACAACCTCAGCTATGTTTCGGACTGTCATGCAGGCACAGTCACGTATGGAACGGTACACCAGACAGGGTCTGAGGGAGCTGGCAGCATGTCGCACAGCCATGACTGACAGTATGCGTGACATTGCGGCCGCCATCCGTGATTTCACCGATGTCGTAGACAGACGTTGTGGGGACATATTAGACCGGTTCCACAACTACATGTCCATGAGCCGGGGTGATGGTGGGCGGTTGAGGTGTCGACGTGGCAGTATGCCAGCAACAGCAGCAGCTGGCAGTCGGCGCGGAAGACAACAGGGCCGCGGCCGCCCCCGTAGTGCCAGCAGCAGCCCCAGCAATGCTGGGTCTGTGCTGTCATCAGACCGCCCCAGGAGACCACGTGCACGTGGCTCTGGCCAGGCCCGACAGGGATCTGTGTCCAGTCAACGAACACCTGCTTCTGATGACAGTACCCAGTCTGGGTTGGTACCGGATACGGTCCGTAGCACCCCTGCAAGGCACAGGTACCGTGTCCGTGGCCAGAGACACTGATCTGTATGACCTGGCAGGTACAGTCTGTGGCTGTCCACAAACACCAGTATATGGCAGTCATGAGGTGGAACTGTGTGCATCCATACACACATGCAAATTGACAACACCTAGGGCTACCGCATACATGCACACACTGCATCAACATTGCCCCACCTTCTACTGCTGTCCCTCACCAACACACATACACATACATGTCAATTGGTGGTATGGGTGGCTGACCCAGGCATACCAAGTTCACACCCTGTGCATATGATGAAACTGTGCCACCTCCTGCATTCTGTAACAACTGTGCAGGTACAGGTTAACATGTTGCTGATGCACAGGGTGACCACATAGATGTGTAGTAATAGTATCTTGTTGTTAACAGTACTGTGTGCTGAATTAATTGTGGG
The DNA here is from genome assembly GCF_019279795.1 of Protopterus annectens. NCBI lineage: Eukaryota > Metazoa > Chordata > Ceratodontiformes > Protopteridae > Protopterus > Protopterus annectens. Next base: position 712,807,148 of record NC_056733.1, on the reverse strand, counting down.
TATATCACAGCATGCCTGATGCAGTATTTGTGTGATTGTCATGTCCTGTTGTCTACACCCATGGTAAGTACCATAGTGTATCATCTGCACATGTTGGCATACTGGTGTTAATGATGTCAACAGCAGGCTACATACATAGGTAGCACAGGGGATGGGTAATGAATGTAGTAATACACAATGATGGACATGTAAATTGCAAGTGGCATGTTGCCCACACTAGACTCTGCAATGCAGATGTTTGAGGATGTTGATATGTGTGCAGAACTACACAACTGGTACAGGACACACAGGAGCACACTAGCACTGCATGCACACATCTCATACCATGCTAGACAGCACCAACACACATAACTAACTGTCACAGGAGGGAGAGTCCCCATATATGTCAGGGATACTGTGGTGGCAGGCCAGGGAGCATACATCCTACTAAGTATGGCACCACTGAGAGAAGGCTCGGTGTCTGTTATTTGACATGTGTATTACTGCAGGTATGGGCACATGGGTTTCTATCCAGTTATTGTACATCCTGACAGTACATGCATGTTCCGTACACTTGTGTGCACTGAGACTGGACCCTAGCCATCTGACCAGTGTATTTACATGTACATGTGCATAGTGCCTGCATATTTGCAGTGTTACCTTATGGAACTGGTACAGCTTGTTTGTTGTACAATGGACTACATGGAGCCCTGTTCACTGTATCTTTGTTTGCATGCATGTTTGCTTGCAATTACCCTGGAATACCGATCACACCTGCAATGCATAGTTATAGAGCTTCTGTGGACTCCTAGTGCCATCTGCATAGCCTACTATATGTATGGCCATGTCCCACTTGACAGGTTGCCACTGTTTGACCTGTTCACATGTACATTGCCTGTGACACAGTGCATATGACCTGCCTGGCATGTGTCCACGTGAGCAGTCATATATGCTACTGCTAAGTAGTCACACGCACTACACCTTCACACATTCATCTCCTGTTGAACTACCTGCTTTGCTAGGGACAGCCTGCACCTGTCACCCCTGGCCTATCAGATATTGGCAAAGCCTCTTGCTACCCCCATAGTGCCTATGTTAGGCAGGGCTCACATGACAAACCCACCTTCATAGGTATCACAAGGGATAAGGCACTAAGAGCAATGCTACCCAACGCCAGATGTCTAAACCTCCAGATGCATGCACCCAAAACACTCCTTGGCATGGGAAACATCGATATCTGTGCAGTAACAGATGCCTGGTTCAGGGCTACTGAGAGCACACCAGCACTACCGGTGTAACCGGTTGATTTCTTTGCTACAGTCACCAAGGCCATTGCCGAGGGAAGGTGGTTCACACAGCCTACCTGGACCTTGCAAACGCCCGCAACAATACCCCACTTGGGCATTCTAGGAAGCTCACCAGCTTAAATATAAGCCCCTATGTCACTAGATGGATTGCACAGTGGCTCAAGAACAGAACCCACATGGTTAGCATTGCTGGAGCCATGCCAGACCCCATAACAGTTACAGGTTGTGTCCCAGAAGGCTCAGTCCTGGGACCCTCTTGTTTGGTACATATTTATTGGAGGTACAGGCCAACACGGATGAACTGTGGCTGTCCAAATATGCAGATGACTGCAAACTGGACACCATAATCGACTCCCCAGCTGACACAAGCATCTTCCAAAGGGGCATCATAGCAACAGACAACTTGTGCCGAGCCATGGCCGTCTGCTGAACAGTGTGTAGAAGGGGAATGTGCATCCTGTAGTCTGTTCACCTAGTTGCCAAAAGGGACATTGTCCTCACACACACTAACCCCCTCAGCCAAAAACACACACTTGCCAATTGCAGGATTCAAACCCCTATCTGACTGTTATGACACGTGAGACGGGCGCATTAGCGGAGCACGCTATTTGCATTACTGGGGGTTTTCTCTTCCCCTGCTATACTTATAGAGTGCTGACATCATCAATGTTTAGAAAAGGGAATGGGCATCCTGTAGTGTCTTATCCTATTTGCCAAAAGGGACACTTCCCTCACACACCAACCCCCCCCAGACAAACACACTTGCCATTCACAGGATTCAAACCCCTACCTAACTATGTTATGACACTTGAGACGGGCGCATTAGCAGAGCGCGCTATTCAGATTACTGGGAGGTTTCCTTTCTCCTGCTGTACTTATAGGGTGCTGACATCATCGGTGTTTAGAAAAGGGGATGGGCATCCTGTAGTCTGTTCACCTAGTTTCCAAAAGGGACATTTCCCTCACACACTAACCCCCCTCAGATAAACACACACACTTGCCATTCACAGGATTCAAACCCCTTACCTAACTATGTTACGACACTTGAGACGGACGCATTAGCAGAGCGCGCTATTCGGATTAATGGAAGGTTTCTCTTCAAACCCCTACCTAACTATGTTATGACACTTGAGACGGACGCATTAGCAGAGCGTGCTATTCGGATTACTGGGAGGTTTCCTTTCTCCTGCTGTACTTATAGGGTGCTGACATCATCGGTGTTTAGAAAAGGGGATGGGCATCCTGTAGTCTGTTCACCTAGTTGCCAAAATGGACATTTCCCTCACACACTAACTCCTCTCAGACAAACACACACACTTGCCATTCACAGGATTCAAACCCCTACCTAATTATGTTATGACACTTGAGACGGATGCATTAGCAGAGTGTGCTATTCGAATTACCGGGAAGTTTCCTTTCTCCTGCTGTACTTATAGGGTGCTGACATCATCGGTGTTTAGAAAAGGGGATGGGCATCCTGTAGTCTGTTCACCTAGTTGCCAAAAGGGACATTTTCCTCACACACTAACCCCTCTCAGACAAACACACACACTTGCCATTCACAGGATTCAAATCCCTACCTAACTATGTTATGACACTTGAGACAGACGCATTAGCAGAGCGCGCTATTCGCATTACTGGGAGGTTTCCTTTCTCCTGCTGTACTTATAGGGTGCTGACATCATTGGTGTTTAGAAAGGGAATGTGCATCTTGTAGTGTCTTTTCCTATTTGCCAAAAGGGACATTTCCCTCACACAGACTTACACAAACACCAACCTCACACACACACACACACACACACACACTGAGCATTTGAAACCCCTACCTAACTATGTAATGACACTTGAGACGTATGCATTAGCAGAGCGCGCTATTCGGATTACTGGGAAGTTTCATTTCTCCTGTTGTACTTATAGGGTGCTGACATCATCTGTGTTTGGAAAGGGGAATGTGCATCCTGTGGGGAGGCAAACACCAAGCACACTATGGCTAAGCTGTCATTCCCTAGGGCAAACAGCCTAGTGTTGACCTCTACATCATTATGTTTAATTGTCAAATGCACATTATTTGTTGCTGATAGACTGTTTGCATATCTTTATTGCCATAGCATTCCCTGTTGGTATGAACAACTTCTGCATCTGTGGAAAATGTTTGCATATGGGAGGGATCCACTATATCACGTATGTCTCTGTAGTCATTTAACTGTGTGCACTGGGCAGACTGCTGTAATGTGGTTGGTTCCTGGCATAACACATAACAATACCAGATATGTGTGTCCAACTGCTAAACCAAGATTTGGACTAAGTGTGTGAGCATGCCCAGTTCAGCCTTCCCATGGCATGTTGTCAAAGTGTGTGAGCATGCCCAGTGTGATTATTCCATATGTTGGACTCTGCAGCCCACCACATTTGTGGATGTGTGTGAACTTCACAAACTAAGTGTGTGAGCATGCCCAGTTCAGCCTTCCCAAGGCATGTTGTCAAAGTGTGTGAGCATGCCCAGTGTGAGCATTCCATATGTTGGACTCTGCAGCCCACCACATTTGTGGATGTGTGTGAACTTCACAAACTATCACCCGTTTATGGTTGTGGGTTGTGTGTCATGTTGTGTAGTTACTGTACAACTGCTTTGTGTGTGAACACAACAGGATTATACTGTGCCTGCAGTGTTTGCATGGGATACTTTGCATACAGTTGTCAACATCCTTTCACACTGACCTAACACTGTAGTACTGTATAGTGTACTGGTAGTACTTTGACTGTGGTGGACAGTAACCTGGGCTTTACTGCTATCACTGCTTTACATTTCGATAGTGGGCACAACAGCCTGGTTGGGGCCAGTTGTGTACATCTGACCATGTTGCATTCTGTTCAGATATGAACTACTTACACCAGGCTTGTCCAACATTGTTAGTGTATTCCACAACATAGGTGTACAATTGCAAACACTAGCGATGTGCCCTAGTCCATGTCTAATGCAAGTTGGAGAGTGTGTTTGTCCTTCAACACACATTGTAAAAGGAGTTTGCCATGACATATGTCATGGTTAGTATACTGTGCCTCTGTCTACCTGTGACATGACAGTGATACCCAGGATAAACTTACCATCTCCTGTCCACCCATCAGGATTCCTATTGAGGAAGATTGATAAGTGACTCAATGGGTAGCCTGTGCTGAGGGTTCACTCATGGGTGGGAGTGGCTTCTGTGTTATGGATCACACAGTACAGCTTGTCCTATGTAAGTCAGTGCTGGGGTTCAGGTCTGTGATGTGCATAGCTCACTGCCATTCAGATTGTACTATGTGCAGCATGTTTATTGATGCCAGCAACACAGGCAACACATGGCATCTGTGTAGGCTGTTTAATACTCCTGATGAGGTACTGTTGGGGACTTCACAGTTGATGGAGGTGTCTGCTGAGGTACATCCCACAGGGGCTATTGTAGTCGATTGTACCACTGATGCAGGAGGACTGCAGAGCCACAATGACCTCCCCTTATGTAGATCTGACAGCCTTCATGATTAGGTGGGTATATGGTATGTTTCTGTAAACACTACAGCACATGTTTGTCCAATGCAGGATATCTATCACCCTGTGTCCCCAGGTCTCTCATTACATGTTAACTACATAATGGGTTAACACCTATGTGGTGATTGGTGGGCACTTACTGTATATCCACGGGGATTGACTATACACGTTTCTGCACTTAGCTTGCTGACATAGCTATGGCACCAGTTGTCTGTTTCTATGTGGCCCTTTTGTGGGATGCATGAGTCAGCTGGTGGATCATATGTGGTGAGCGGTTTGTAGTCCTCTGCAAACATGTTAGGACACAGTCCTTCCATGTTTGCCTGTACCTATGGGACATATATACCAGACGAGGGAGATACCAGGACAAAGCCTTGTGGGATGCCAGTTATATCTGGTTTGTAGTCTGACATGGCTGAAGCATGTCTGACCATGTCTGTTCTGTCCTTGGTCTGGTTTGCAACCCTCTACTGACATGTGGGTTTATATTTACGCTGGTGAGCCTATCTATACTGAACATGTAGGGTATTGTATAGAAGCCTTTGCAAGGTCCAGATACACTGTGTGGAGCACATTGCCCTCATCAATGACCTTAATGACTGTTTCAATTGAGTCAAACATGGTTAGGGGCAGGATCTGCACTTGAGAAGGCCACACTGGGTTGGGTCCGGTGTCAGTAGGTCCCCAACATCCTTATGTCTGTGGTACATGCTGATACTTTCCATAGCTGTGCAATCTGGGCTTCTCAGGATTCTGGGGTAGTACTGTTCAGTATCCATTCAGGCAACACCTTTGTTGAGAAGGACCACTGTTGTTGTACACTGCTCTTTGGGTACATATTCTGTGGTACGGCTGACATTGAGCAGTAGTGTGGTTTGGCATTCCATTCATCTTAGACTCCATGTTGCACTAAGCCCAGGTCACCATCTCATACCATTGCTGCTGTGTGTTTTGCTTTGGAGATGTTGTCTGTTACCTCAGCATCTGCTATGTCAGGGGGCCAGCAGTCTGCTGGGATAGATATTCTGCATTCGTGGGGGTGGGGGGGTTTGCACTGCACCTGTCGGGATGTATGTTGGCAATATGTGTGTCTGTTTGTGGTATTTGTGTGATTCAGGGCATATCTGTGAATTCCCAACATGGCTCCTACCATCAGTTGTGTAAGCCTTGGGATTATCCTTCGTGTCCTGTACAATTTGTATCTACATAGGTTCATAGGTTCATACTAGGCTATCCACCCTGGGCATTTGTTAGCCTAGCCAGAGTGTGTGTGGCTTTTGAGACCCCTTGCTATGTGGATATTATGGCCATGTATTATTTGCTTTGCTGTGCCTCTGTCTGGACATGACACAGTGAAGACCCCACTGTAACTCTACAATCATCCATCCACTTGGCAAGATTCCTGTTGAACAGTGTCAGTGAGGGGCTCTGCCTAACATGGAGTGGGATTCTGGTCCAGGGTGTGGGAGCCTCTGGATTATGTATCTGTCCCACCGGCACATCCTATTTCATTATTTGTTGAGGTTGACATCTCTCACTCTCGCAGCTCAATGGATATGTGTTGTCTGGGGTGGAGCATGTCCATTACTCCTGTGTTGGGCATGGCCTCCTACAACAGGCATGCAATGCCTCTGTGTGGGCAGTCTGTGACTGGAGTCAGCTGGGGTGTCTACAGCCAGGCAGCATATGACATATATGTGTGACACTTTATCCTCTTGGTGAGGTACCTTTGAGGTCTTTCTAACTGCTGCAGGTGTCAGGTAAGGTAGATCCCATATGAGGCATTGTACTGGATTATGGGTGTGATTGGGGTAAAGTATTGGGGCACAGTGACCTCTGTTGCCGTAGATGTGACTCCTTTCCTGATACGGTGTCACATGTAGACAGTCTTCCTAGCCACATTGGCAATGTGGGTGTCACATAACAGGTTTCTGTTCACTTGTGTCCCTAGGTCCCTGGTTACTCCTTCCATACATAATGGTTTACCACCTATGTGGTATTTCGTGGTACCTTGTTTGGTATTTGGTGGGACATTCATACTGTCCAGTGTCTTCAGGACGGTTGGGGGGGGGGGTTATTGTGTGTGAGAGTGCGGTCTGTAGCATGCTACAGACTGCACAGCAGTCTTGCCTACAGTTAGTTGCACATGGGTGAACTCCACTGCCTTGTGCATTGTCAGTTACCTGGACGTATGGGTGTCTGTGCTGCCTATGGATACTCACCTCCTTTTATGTAGTGTTCCAGGTTTTGGGGCCATGACACATGGTACGTGGTATAACCTGGTAGTGCTGGTGTGCTGTCAGGAGCCTTGCAGCAGGTTTCTGTCACTGCACAGACATCGATGTTCTCTATTCTGGGGATGGCCTCGGGAGCATGCATATTGGGGTGTACACATCTGGCATTGGTCAGCATTTCCCTTATGTTTCTTCCCACTTATGTTTTCTCGGGTGGTGGGTCAGTCTTTTCAGCCTTGCCTATAAAAGGCTGTATGGAGGTGGCAAAGGCCTTATCCACTATTCAGACGCCCAGGGGTAACAGGTGCAGGCCATCCCAAGGGCAGCTGCATGGCTTGTCAAGCATGACATCCCAAGCAGACAGACATTGGATCCCCTTGGAATGACACCAGTAAGTGTGCTACTTGCTATGACTGATCATTCCGTGTTTGTACTGTGGCATTATTCTTGGTAAGGGTAGGTTGCTGCAAACGGTGAGTGTCATACCGGCCTGGACTACATAATTGGATAGCTCATCTGTGTCTCTTTACATGTAGTCTAGGACAGTACATCTCAGGTCATTCACACCAGCATGGACTATGACTGCATCATATTTCTATTTGCTTTGGAGTGACCTACATATTTCTGTTATGTGGCATATTGTGGCGGCCTACAGGCAGCTTACTGTACCCTTTCCCTTGTTCAGTCTGCTGTGCGGGACAGCAGTGTGTCTGACTATGGAGTCACCTATTACAACTGTATCGGGCATGTTGTTTCTCCTTCTGGCCTGTGACTGTTTGGCACACCAGCTTTGTGTGCTATGTGTTGCATGTGCTATGTTTGGAGGCTGTTTCATTGGGTGTCTGCTTTAGTGGCCTCTGTTGGTGTGCTGTGTGTGTGATTTCTGCCTCCGTGAATGTATTTCTGTGTTTATGTGTTTGGTTTGCAGTTGTGATAGGTCTATGTGGGTATGTGTTTGTGGTGTGTGTGGTTACCTTCTCCTACTGACTTGTTTTGGGTGTACTGAGTTGGGGGAGCTCTGCCTCCGGTTTGGATGGATGGTTGCATCTCTCACATATATTTGTATTTCTTGGGTGGAGTTGGTGGTTGTCTGTGTACTTGGGGCAGGTGTAACATTGCCTCAGGATTCACAGATTCCACTTGTTGTGGCTGGCCTTACTGGATTGCATGTGTGGACAGATTATATTGCCATACTACTGATCAGTAATTACGTCATTGTTCATGCTTGCTCTATCATGTAGTAGCTTCCTCATTATCTTGCATGTTTTGGTTATGGCTGGTGTCAACCATGCCAGATTTAGGCACTGTGTCTTGTTTTAATTTGGGACTGCATAATCCAAGCATTCCTGGCAGTGTTCATGGAATGGCTGTATTACAGGTTCTGAGGCGTGGCCCATATTTTGCACCTGCATGGGACCTTTCATGGATTCCACATCAGTTTGGAGGTGTGCAAATAATGCTTAGCACATGTTTTCCACTGTGATTTTCCGGACAGGGACTGTGGTCAGGATTTGTATATCCAGTGTGATTACTATATGGTATGGTTTTACCAGTGAGCAATACACTTCTCATCTTGACATCCCGTACCCATGTTGCTGATTATCACATCCAGTATGCTTGCCCCTCTTGTGGGGGTGGTACGTTGTTCCTGGGCCTTTTGATTTGTGGATTCGATGAACTTTTGTCCTACACTGTTGCAGCTGGTATAATGCTCCCAGTCTATGTGTCTGGGTATTTGCAGTCGCCCAATATAATGTGGTTTGGAGGACTTGATATATTCATGTATTCCAGCATGGGCTGGATGCAGTTCCTGGTGTTGGGCCAGTACTCTGTAGCAGGCTATACACTGGGGGGCAGTTTTAGCCACTGTTACTTGAGCATGGCTAGTCCATGCTGCTTTTTGTGGTGGTACCAACATGGGGGTGTGGTTATCCTTGACAATTCTTGCTAGTCACCCTACTTTTGTAGCTTGTTCCAAGTTTTGAGGATGTACAGCACAGTATGAGGTGTAACCTGGTAGTGTTAGGGTGCTGTTGTGAGCCTTGACTCAGATTTCTGTTACAGCACAGTTATCAACATTCTCCATACTGGGTGGGCTTAGACTGCATGCATCTTGCTGTTTGAACTTATCCCTTATCTTATTCTTATCCCTTCTGGTACCTATGGAGATAGGTTTGTGTTTTGAGCCTTACCTATTCAGGGCACACTGTGCGTGACAACAGCCTTTGCCAGTATCCATACGGCCTGCACTGATAGGTGCATGCCAGTCCTAGCAGGTGGTGCATCATGTCATGCTCAGCATGTCATCCCAGACTGGCACACAGTGGGTCCCCTTTGCCTAACTGCATTACTTCAGCAATTGTTGCACTTCATCATCTCGTTGTCCTGTTGTGGCATGCTGCTTGTTGAGGGTAGGATGTTAGTCGGGGTCCTCAGGTGTGCATATGGTACTTGGTGTTACATTACTTAACACATAGCATTCATGCCTCAGGTGGTGCTGTAGGGCTGCCTCTGTCGGATGCACATATTACACTTCCCTGTACATGTTTGTGAGCAGGTTGTGTCACGTTAGGCATCCCTGTTACTATATGAGTGAGTCAGAGAGGTATCATTCCCAAGGTTCCTACTGAGCCAATGTATGTGCTATGCGTTGCCTCTTTGCCAAGGCCAGGGCATACTGGGCACGCCTCCTTCTGCCTACTGGGGCAGGCTCAGGTTGTTCCTCCTCCGAGTCACGCTGTGCCTGTGGTGGCCTTGGCGATGGTGAGGGGCTGTTTGGCCCAGCCCTATGCTGGTCCTGCTGCAGCTGTTTTCGCAAGATCATATTATGTAGCATAGCACATACCATGACAATTTGGGTACATGTAGTTGGTGTGTACTGCAAGGCTCCACCAGATGTGTCCAGACACCGGAACCGTGACTTGAGCAGCCCAAACACACGCTCTATTACATTACGTGTTTGTGCGTGTGCCTCATTATGGCGTTCCTGTTCAGGTGTGTGTGCGTTTCTGATGGGTGTCATCAGCCACGGTTCCAGTGCATATCCTGCATCCCCCACTAGGTGTCCGTGCGGGATGTCCCCATTGGCAAATGTCTGGTACAGCTGCGTCAAATGCCAGATGTGGGAATCGTGGTAGCTCCCTGGACAGCCAGCACACACATTCATTATTATGCCCTGGGCATCACACACGACCTGGCAGTTGATGGAGGGGAAGCCCTTGCGGTTTATGTAGGCCCTACCCCGCTCTCCTGCTGGTGCTTTGATGCGTATGTGCGTGCAGTCTATAGCACCCAGTACCTCAGGGTATTCTGCTATTTGCTGGAAGAGACGCATGTTGCTGGCCAATACCTCACGGGCATTGGGGAAGTATACATGATCACCGACATGTGCTGACATGGCATCCAGGAACTGGTGCAGTACCCTGGAAGCTGATGCCTGTGATATCCCCATCATATCGCCAGTTGGTCTCTGGAAGGTACCTGTTGCTAGTATTCTTAGGCCAACACATACCTTGGTTTCCACTGGGATGGGTTCCCCTCTGTTGGTTCTGTGTGTGAGGCGTGGCCTGCACAGCTCCACTATTTGCTGCAGGAGGTCTCTGTCCACTCTATAGCTCTACTATCTCCAGCTCATGTAACCCGTGGTAGGTGACCCTGGGCCTGTACACTCTTCTCCGTCTCCTCACTGCGGGTTGTCTGGCACCATCTGCATTGTCACCACCCTCAGCAAGTCGCCTATGTCTCATTATGACAGCTATGGCAGCCCCTAACATTTCTGCTCTGAGTTCAACTTTTCAGTTTTCACTTCTGATAACTTAACTCCTGTCTTGCAGTGTCTCTTGAGAGAAACATTCTGCACTGCTGTTTGCAGAGTTTTAAGTGCTGGGCTGGCCTAGTATTCTGCCTGTGTAATTGCCTGCATCTAATTGTTTTCACCTGCTAGCTCCAGCAGTATTCCCTGCTAACTTCCTAGTACATCTGTTGCTTCCTTTTTCCTCTCTGTTTCCTCAGGGTGGAGCCGTGTGCAAACCAGCAGAAACACGCTCACAGTGGCTTACACGCGCGCACACATACTTACACAGTTTTGGATCTGCTTATTCGGATTAAAACGCGTGCACGCCCGCGCAAACGGTGTTAAACATCTCCCAACACGCTCCCACATGCTTAGTCTGCCTTACACGCGTGCACACTGCCTTACACGCGCGCACACCGCCTTACTCGTGCTTCATGGCGCGCACACGTGCGCATACATGTCCAGCAAGAAACTTTGGTGTAGGCAACAGTGTACACCTTCCATTTCTTGACTTTCTCATGTTTACTTAGTGGCACACCTCCTTCCTTGATATCTCTCTGACATCTGTCATGTAACTCTACCTTCCAATGAACTCCATCCCTTTCTACCATTCCCCCCTGTGATGTCACCTATCTCCTACTCTGTTCCTCCCCCTTCTGTAACTCTTACACTACTCAGAATGTGCTCATTTGCTATGTGACAGTGGAATTCAGTATCCTTACCCTCATTTGCATCAGATTGCCTACTAATGCTTAGTTACATCTCTTAGACTTGGCTTCCCCCCTTGGCAACCACTACACGGTGGCCATGTTGGTTTTCCTATGCTGGTCCCTCCATTGACATTCCATGTATTGCATAAAACCTACATTTGTAGGTTTAAAACCTTCGTTTATATGTTTTATGCAGCGCAGCCCGTTTTGCGTGGGGCTGCGCTGGGTTTACATCGGCAATTGCCGAAAAAAAATTATATTTTTAATATTTTTGCATGGGGTTGCCTTGCCAATGGCCACATATTTGGCCATTGGCATGCTGCCTATAACATATGCACCCTTTATTTGGAGCTGACATGGCTCCATTGCCGTGTTTGCAGAAACGTACTCAGTTGTCAACTGAGTACATTTCTGCAGCTAACACGGCTCTTACACGGGCTGTTCTTGGCTTCCTGGATCGCTAATCAGCCTCATTTGCATGCTATTCGGCTGCAAGTGGGCTGATTAGCTTACGCCACTCCGTGTAAGAGCCGTTTTAGCCTGACTCTTACACGGACTTTGGGCTGTTCCTGGATCGCGAAGGCTGCATGGAGTCTTACACTACTCTTAGACTCCGTGTAAGCCTTCGTGAATCCGGCCCAGTGTGTTGCTTTCAAGAATAGATATAAGTTGGAATGATGAAGTGAGGTGGTATTGATTAGTGATAGAAGTGAATGGATAAAATGAGTGTTGAAGTGAGTGGCAATGGACTCATTATTGTTTGAAGTACAAGGACAGGGTATAATTGTTTATTTACAGAGGACCAAAAAGCTTGGGGTTATTTTGGTGCTTTTGTTGCAGATTACTGTATATGATTTCTTGACAGATCGTGGTACAGTTTCCGAGATCTAAAATTTTGTTACACATTTTATGTTTTATTCTTATACCAGTCTTTCCATGCTTTATCTCTTTGCAGCATGAGCTGTTTGGTCTCTTTTGCCAGCCATGGTGCTGTTAGGTTTTACCCTTCCTGTCCTAACTGGTGATAAATCATTTAGTATTTTAGAAAGGTGTAACTGAAGTAAGTAACTGCTTCATCTAGGGGTGTTACTCTTAGTACATTCCAGCTGCAGTGAAACAGGGCTGTAATTAAATGTCTGTCAAATTTGTTAAACTGCATACTTATGTTTTAGATTATTTGTTTGGGTGAACCATGTGGTTGTCTGATTACAGAAGTTGGGAGGTGGTCACTTACATTATCTGGTAAGCAACCAGAGGACTTTATATTATGGGGTTCTTTATCAATATCTAGCCCAATGTGGACTGCCTGCTAGTGATTCTGTTGATTTTGGCGGTGGAGCTTATTAGTTGGGTGAAGCCAAATAGGTGAATAGAGTCCTTCTAGTTGTTGCTGTTTATGGATTGTCAGTCTATATTTAGGTCACCTAAGATGAAGGTTTTCTGGGGGGGGGGTGTTGTCAGATATCCAGTGTATGATATTTTCAGCTGTGGTAATGTTATTGCCTGGTGGTATGTATACTGCTGAGATACATATAGATTCCTTTTGGTTGATTTTGAGGTAAGCGATCAGAAGTTCTGCATTATTACATGTTTGGGATATTTAGAAGTGCTCAAGTTATTTCTAAGTTGTTTTTATAAATAATAGCAATACCACCTGCTCTTTTTTTACGATTTCCGTCCATTCTGAGTTTGATAAAACCTGGCAGAATAATTTTGTTTTCAGTTATTTCTTGTTTTATCCAGGTTTCAGTGGTTTCAGTGGCAATTAGAATGTCCGCGGGAGTAAAAATCTAGACATGCATTGATGATATGAATTTTGTTGCAGATGCTTCTGAAGTTAATGTTGAAAAGAATGAGGCTAGTTTCATTACCTGATGGGAAAATTGTGTTGAGAGCACTGGGAAGTAATGGACTGGCCATGGTGGATAGTTGATATGTGGGCTTGAGGTTAGGGTGAACACCTCCACTAAGTTTAAGGATGGAGGTAGAGTGAGAAGAGGTTTGGTGCAATTTGGCTTTGTATCTGACTTTCAGTACTGCTGATAAAGTGTGACTCTTAACGTTAATATAGCTATAAGACAACAGATCTGAGCATGTATACTGGCACAGAGAAGGAGAGATAGACAGGGAGGGAAAGACAGTTTTGTAATGTAATGTACTCGTGTTTGTAATGGAGTTGGGATATAACTTGTGAATATTATGGTAGTTAATGAGATGGGCTAGTGTTCTGATTGTTGTGTACAAAACAGTAGCAACTGACTTCCTGTCATTGTGTGTTGAGATGAAAGTTTAAATAGTGGGTAGAAGAAAGTGGAGCTTTGTTAAGATGATGGCCATGTGGTCTATTTATGAAAGAAGTGTTATGAGAAATGGAGAGAGGGAGGTATGGCTAAGGGCAGGGAAATGTTAGCAGGGCGGTATATAGATAATAAAGGTAAAGGAGATTGGTTAGGTTATGTGCAGAAAGATGTATGGTATGAGTATGTTGAAAGGTGGAGGTGAAGAAGTGAGTATTGCATAGATGAAGGAGGAAACCATACCTCTCAGCCTCTTAGAGCAAGAAATCTGGACAAAGCCGTAAATAATGAGGAGAACAAATGCCCCAAAAAATAGGAAACATTTTAATTATTGCTCTTATAAACTTAAAAAGTTGATAAATAGCAGGTTTTTCCATTCGTGTGAATTTTATAAAGGATATGGAGTCTAAAATTTAAATTTCTGTCATTATTTTTTACTTCAGTCCTCAATGATTTGCCAGTGATTTGCCAGAAAACAACAATTTTTGGAGAAAGAGACCAAAAAGATGAGGGAAAAATTTGAACAGTCTGCAAAAGTGTGGACAGTTGAGTGGTATGGAGGAGACCAAAAGTGTGGTATTGATGAAAAAGCTGATAGTCCAAAGTAGCAGCAATAAATAGTTACATGAGTATCTAAAAAAAATGAAAAGTGCTTTTGTGGTATTGGTACATATTTGTGTATGTCTGTGTATGAAGTTTCAAAACTTTGAATTTCTTATGGTTAAGACCATAAGATCAAAGTTTTCAAACTTTGAAATGTAAATAAAACAAAAAAAAAAAAATAAAAACAAAAAAAAATATTTTTTTATGATTTTCCAGGGGGGGACAAGCCCCCTTGCACCCCACCACACTGTCTACTATTTAAAATAAACCAACTCCAAGATTATACTACAGTGAGGAAAATGATAAATATACCATTCCACACTGTACAGTGATCTCCATTTAAATGGTTCAAAGTTTCAAAACTTCGATCTTATGGTCTCGACAATAAGAAATTTGAAACTTCGAAATTTAGAAGTAGACCCATACATATATATATATATATATATATATATATATATATATATATATATATATATATATATATATATATATTGGTCCCCTTCACATGGTCAACATTTCAAAATGCCGAATTTCATATGGCCGAGACCATATGATTGACATTTTAAATGCCAACAATGCGGAACCAGCATCTCTGTATAGTGCGGAATGGAAAGATTTCCATTCATGCACTCTAGTGCAATCTTGGCATTGGTATATTTAAGTTAAGGGGGTGTGGGGGTGAAGCTCCCCACTGGGGGTGCACCTGCTAGCAGTGTTTAGGTAAGTGTTTGTTGTGTTTTAGTTTTGTTTTTCATATGTTTGACATTTCAAGTGTCGATCATATGGCCTCGGCTATATGAATTTCAGCATTTTGAAGTGCTGAACATATGAAGTAGAACTATATATATATATATATATATATATATATATATATATATGTGTGTGTGTGTGTGTGTGTGTGTGTGTGTGTGTGTGTGTGTATGTGTATTGTGTGTGTGAAAAGATGGATAGAGTGTTGGTATGTGTTGATATATGTGTACATGGGTGTGTGTGAATGGATGGATAAAGGTGTTGGCAAGCAGGAGTGTGTATGGAGTGTGTATGGAAAAAGGTGGGTTGAGAATGCCTGTAAAGAAAGTATTAAGTCTGTGAAATGGACTGCATGAGGATTTGACAGAGGATTGATATTGGAAGAGGGTTTTTAATGTACAAGTCTTTAAGGGGTGGATAATATGTACTGAATTGTGGGAGGAGTTAAGAGGGAATAAATGTAGGGGTCTGAGGGTGGCTGGGGAATTGAGGGTGGGATGGAACTAAGTAGGCAGAGATAACCAATCACAGTAGCAGGAGACAATCAATATATGCACACAACTTTATTGGTGAAAAATCTTGGCCTGATGTTTGCAGTATATTAATGCACAAACATGCAAAAATGTGAGCAAAAGTCAGTCTTTAACCTACAATGTCTATCCCGATGTTATGACTAACTCTGCAACAGTCCTTCTGCTGTATCAGTGCTTTTCCCATCTAGTCAAGGCAACTTTAAATTTTGCTGAGATTTATACTTCACTAGCCTCTCAAGCAGTGTATTCAAGGTTCTCAAGAGCCTCTTCATGAAATAATATTTCGTTACTGTGGGCATAAACTACCTCCCCATCTTGTGACCAATAATATACCTTTTTACATCCTTCTCCTTCAGCTACTTGAGGTATCACACAGTGAAAAATCTTGCTTGGCTGGGTTTTTCTTGTAGTTTTTATTGAATGGTTTACCTGTGTGTCCTTTTTTTCTTGTAGGTTTTACTGAATGGTTTACCTGTGTGTCCTTTTTTTCTTGTAGGTTTTACTGAATGGTTTACCTGTGTGTCCTTTTTTTCCCTTTGGTTTAGATGTTAGTTGGTATATTTTCATAGTTTCATAGTTTCATAGTAGTGTACTAGGCTATCTGCCCGGGAGCATTTATAAGCCTAGCCAACAGTGATGTGGCTTCCGCCACCCCGTATTATATAGTTGCGCCTCTCTAGTAGTGACACATGTGGGACCCCATTATTTAGTAAACTATACCTCTGTCTAGTAGTGACACTGAGGTGACTCCCGGGGTAAACTTGCGATCTCCCATCCATGCATCGAGATTTTTCTTGAACAGTGCCAATGAAGGGCTCTGTCTCACATGAACTGGGATTTTGTTCCAGATTATGGGTAACCTCTGTGTTATGAATCTATTTTGCAGGTAACTTAATGTTTATGGGCATTAGCTGGATTTAAAGAACCTGTGTTTCTCAAGTACAGCCAAACTATCCAATTATGCTGTGCTGATGAAGTCAATAAAAAGGCCAAAACCCATATGTCCACAGCTAGTGGGTTTGGCTTTATTGGCCTGAATGTAACCATAAAGATTTAAAAAGTAAAAATGTCATGGATATTCAGAAGCCATGTAGCTGAAACATTTGATGTCCTTAAGGAGCCATTTGCTTGTATCCCAATGGCCTCCACTACAGGAGGTTTAAGGTATTACACAGTGAAAACTCTAGCTTGGCTGGGTTTTTCTTGCAGTTTTTACTAAATGTTGCTAAGGCCTAAAACTCCTTACCTACATATATCCATCAGGTTAGTACCCTTCCTCCCATCCTTTAAAACCATTCTGAAAGACTTCCTAGCTAAAATCTGTCTCGGTTCTTCCTCAGCCCCAGAATAAACTATATCCTTAAATATGAGCTAGTACCTATTCTTACTTATTTATACCTTTTACCTCCTTACTCCTGCTTCTTTACTCAATTCATAACTTCAATCAATTTCTCTCCCTGGCTCTCTAATTCCACAGCCCTGTTTTTTTTTTTTTCTTCCTCTCACTTCACATTACAATTCCTGTTTGCGTTACACTAACTTGCTTTTAATTTCTCTACATATTAAATTATGCCAACTATTTTATAGTGTCACATTATGTCTTCTTCTTCTTTTGGCTTTTCCCGGTTAGGGATCACCACAGCGGATCACCTGTCCGCTTATGATTGGCAGCGGAGTTTTACAGTGCCAAGTTGCCAGCCTGGCACCCAACCTTTCACAGAAGGCACACACACGCATGCACTCATGCCTAGAGCCAATTTAGAGTGCCCAATCCACCTACAGCATGTCTTTGGGATGTGGGAGGAAACCAGGGCACCCGGAGGAAACCCACATGACCACAGGGAGGACAGAAGGCACTCCAGCCAAGGATCGAACTGAAGAACTTTTTGCTGTGAGTAGACAACACTAACTGCTGCACCATCCTGTGTCAGGTTATGTCTAATTTGATATAATTATTTTAACTGTAGATGTTTTTGCATTATTTTGAAGCTGGTAAAATTGTTGTTCTTAAAATGTTTTTGTAATACCTTAGAGGTTTTCTAACCACTGAAAATGGGCACTTACCCAGTCAGACTTTCCTGGTAATCAAATATCAATAAATAAATAAATGTGTACTGCATCCAACAACATAATAGGGCCGTTGTTCCGAATATACAAATGTGATGCACTGCTTAAGTACTGTTACAGCCAAGAATGGTAAATCACGATGTTTAATATCATTTTTGTCACACGAAATTATTCTAATTCCTGTACTGTAGTCCAACACTCTGGTATCAATACTCTGCCATGATATTATCAGGACATCCTTACATATGTAATGCAGTACAACATTCTACAATCATTTTACTTATTTAGTTGTTAACCAAGGAAGCAAACAGATCCATTTTTGATTCTTTCTGACATGACCCAATCCATGAGAGTAAGGAGAAATTCAGTACTTATATGGACAGTTTAGAGTAGCCAATTCAACCTGCATACTTTTGGACGGTGGGAGAAAAACATATTAATACAACCAAGAAGGTCCATCTTGATATGCAATAGCACACAAACTCTCTGTAGGCAATAAATGGAGGTCAACAGTGAGCTACAGGCTAGGCACAAAGTTTGCCACTAAGCCACAGAGCTGTATCATTACCATTACAACCATCTTCTCACCAGCTTAGTGGCTACTTTATATAAAGTGAGGCAGTCCACACATCTGCCATACTTCACAGGCTGTATGTAGCCTGTGACCTGTAACAGGAGCTGGTTTTGAACAAAAAAAGTCATATTTGACAAATTGTGTGGTTAGCCTAAAGTGTCATTAATACTAAAAACCTAATTTATAGGTTATTTAGTGCTTACAATGACTTCTGAACATGGATCTGCCTTTTACAAACCCAAACTGGGTGGGGTCCTGAGTTTGGAGATTACCAATGTCATTGTTTATAAGTTCCATGATGATATGTTCCATAGCCCTGCAGATCAGGCTCATCAGGCTAATGGGGCAGTAGTTTCTGGGGTCCGTGGTGGCTCCCCCTTTGTGGAGTGGGATAACTGTCGCTGTGCGCCATTCAGTGGGCACATAACCTGAGGTGTGGCTATGACTGAACATGGTACTTAGGTGGGGTGCCAGTTTGTTCTGTAGTTCATGAAGAACGCAGACTAGGATGTTGTCAGGTCCCATGGATGCTGTGTTCTTGGCTTTGGAGAGTGTTTTTTTTTACCTGTGCAGCCATGATTACAGGAATTTTGCATTCTTCCAGTATACTGATAATCAAGATAAAACTCCAAGGATACACCACGAGAAGTGAGAATAAAATTCTGACTTTTATTCGTAACAACACATAAAACAAGATAAAGAAGATAAGCGCTTTCGCGTGCGCTGTGCACGCTTCATTAGATCTATTCAAACAACAGTAAAACATATCTTATATAGCAGGTATCAACCAATAAAAAACAAGCATCAATTTAACCAACTTAATTAAATTGAATTGGACTAGATTAAATTAAATTAATAGTGCCTCATCAATTGCAGTGATCCTGCTCATACTGCAAGATTTTAAATAATATTACACAACCTAAGTTAATACATGTATATATTTTTGTCCATTCACTCTAAAGCGGCCAGCACAGAAACGATCTAAATACACATTTCATGTTGACTATTAGCTGTTAATAAAATGGTTCTTCAAAAAAGAGAAAAATATAGGTGGTTGTTTGTTCGTTTTGTCCATTCACTCTGTGACGGCCATCAAGGCAACAGTCAAAATGCACAATTCATGTTGATCACCGGCTGTTAACATAATAAGGTTTTCCATGAATAAGAATGTCACTTTGGGAAATCAAGAGTCCCAAACGAGACTATCTATAAATGATCATCAGCATTAACTGATGTTAATTTAAGCTGTTGATCTAAACTGACGTTGATGTCACGCTGAAAACGTCACGTTGATTCACAATACATCAATACATTAAAAGCCTAAGCAAGATGAACCATGACAGTGTAAAAAATAAAATAAAAATAAATAAAAATAGACACAAAAGAAATCGTAGCTAGTGACAGCTAGTCGCTTATATTGTCTGCTATGAATAGCTGACCAGCAATATATGTTATTACATAAAATATATAAATATAAATATAAATATACAAATATGTAAAATTACAGATATATAGAATTAATACAATCTCAACATATATATGAAATTTAATAAAATGTATAAAATTAATTTAATTATAAATCGATGCTCTCACTAATTAATGGTATATCTTATTGGTCCAACATGCATCAATATGTTGTTTCAACTCTTACCATAAGAAATTTTCTTTACCATTGAGTTAAATTAAATTAATTTAAAATATACATGAGTACTAGTGTTAAGGTAAAATAATACTTGTTTAACTAATACCAACAAAAACTCCCATGCAGTGAATCAGCTCATAGTGTCACAATACAGTTCTAAGAATATGTGAAATGAGAAAACATAGAAATATATAAATATATAAAACATATGTCCAAATACAAATGCCAATTTCTATGATTATAAAAGTAAAGAGCTGATAATATATTATATATTGCCCTTCATGAAGCTAATATTTACAAATCTTATCTCATAAACTGGGAGAAGAAAAATCTATTTTAATTCATTAGTGCTTACAATGACTTCTGAACATGGATCTGCCTTTTACAAACCCAAACTGGGTGGGGTCCTGAGTTTGGAGATTACCAATGTCATTGTTTATAAGGTCCATGATAATATGTTCCATAGCCCTGCAGATCAGGCTCATCAGGCTAATGGGGCAGTAGTTTCTGGGGTCCGTGGTGGCTCCCCCTTTGTGGAGTGGGATAACTGTCGCTGTGCGCCATTCAGTGGGCACATAACCTGAGGTGTGGCTATGATTGAACATGGTACTTAGGTGGGGTGCCAGTTTGTTCTGTAGTTCATGAAGAACGTAGACTAGGATGTTGTCAGGTCCCATGGATGCTGTGTTCTTGGCTTTGGAGAGTGTTTTTTTTTTACCTGTGCAGCCATGATTACAGGAATTTTGCATTCTTCCAGTATAGAGATGGCACCTTTAGGGGATGAAAGGGGGGGGGGTAAAATTAGCACTGAACCTATCTGCCAGGATGTTGACAATATCAGTTGGTTCTGTATATTTAGTGCCATTGTGATGTAACTCAGAGCAGATCTGAGTGTTGCCATTGAGATTCTTGATATAGCTATAGAATGCTTTGTGGTTGTCTTTAGAGTCAGTGGCGATTTTGTTTTCATAACTAGCTTTGGAGGATTTTATGAGGGATCTCAGCTTCTTACTGAGGCTGACCAGGGAGTTTCTCAATCATGGGATTTTACTCTTTTTTGCAACAGTTTCTTTCTTTTTTTGTACAGTTTGTTTATGGCAGGGGACCACCAGATTGGCTTCCTTTTTTGGAGGATAGCATCTTGGTTCTGTTAGGGATTGCATGATCCATGCACTCGTGTAAGTGCTTATAAAGAGCATTTGTGTGGATTCAGCAGTCATACCTCTATTGTCCATTAGCATGGGTGTCGTGAAGTTTGTCACTTCTGTCTTAAGAAGCGTGAAGTTGGCTTTGGAGAATTTTTTTACAGTGGTTTCCCTAATGGAGGGTGGGGGTGGGATGTAGATGTCTAGGGTGATTAGCTTGTGGTCGGATCTGACCAGCAAGGACTTGACCTCTGGTGTGGAGCACCGGTTGCCCATGTTGGTAATAACCATATTTAGGATATTGCTGCCCCTGGTGGGGGTGTGGATGAGTTGATCCAAGGCACTGGAATTTATGAATTCCAGAAAATGCTGAGCACAAGAGTTGGTACATGAGTAGTTTTCCCAGTTAATGGTGGGGTTGTTGAAATTGCCAATTATTAGGGTGTTAGGTTGTACCCTAATATTTTCCAGTGTATCAAGAAATGAGGAGTGGGAATCCTGGGGCATGGTGGGGGATCTGTAGCAAGCTACATTTTGGATTGCGGTCTTGCCCAGAGTTAAATGCACTTGGATAATCTCGGATGCATTATGCTGAGCAACTAGCCTGGAGGTGTGGATATCCTTAATGAATATGGACACGTCTCCAATTTAGTGTTTCGGTCCAGGTTAGGTGGCCGAAAGTTGTGGTATAAATTATAGCCTGGTAATGCAGTGGTACTCTTTGGAGCCTTGAACCAGGTCTCTGTCACTGCACAGATGTCGATGTTTTCCATTTTAAGGAGTGCCTCGACTGAGTGCATTTTGAGGTTTAGACTTCTAGCATTGAGTAGCAATACCCTCAGATTCTGCTTGCTTGTACCTGTTATGGTGGTTAATCTGTCAATTGAACCTTGCCTAAAAAGGCACTATAGGTGTGGCTAGAGCCTTAGCCAGTATCTGGAATCCCAGGGGCGACAGGTGCAGGCCATCTATGGCAAAGCATCGGGGTTTGTCGATCATGTCATCCCAGGCAGACAGATACTGGATCCCCTTAGAATGACACCAGAAGCTTAGCCAATTGTTGAAGTCAATCATTTTGTTCTTGTACTGTGGTATCATTCTGGGTAATTGTAGGATGATTCACAGTGCTAGCGTCATACCTGCCTGGGCTACAAGATCGGACAGCTCCTCCATGCCCCTTTTCATGTAGTCCAGGGAGGTATGTCTCAGGTCATTCACACCAACATGGACAATGACAGAGTCATATTTGTACTTGTTGTAGAGTGACCTGAGTGCATGCATTATGTGGCGGATCCTGGCACCTGACAGGCAGATGACAGTAACTTTCTCCTTGTATAGCCTGGTGAGTGGAACATCAGTGTGTCTGACTATAGAGTCACCTATGACTAGAGTGTTGGGTACGTTGTTATGCCTTATGGGCTGTGGTTGAGTGGCACACTGAGTTTGTGGGCTATGTGTTATTTGGGTTGTGTTGGGGGATGGAGGTTGCTTGTGTTTCTGCTTTGGAGATCCCTGTTGCGTGGGCAGGTTTTTACTGAGAGCCTCCGCGAATATAGGTTTGTGTTTTGTGTTTCTATGTGTGTGTTTTGGTGGTGTAGGTATTGAGGGACTATGTGATGAGTGTGATGTGGTGCAAGTGTTTATCTTCTCCTCTTGACTATCTAGTCCAGTCTTGGGTGAAGAGAGCTTTGCTTCCAGTTTGGCTCTATATAAGTGCATCTCTCACAGGTTGTAGTGTTGGGTGGTAGGAGGAGAGGGTTGTCTGTGTACATGAGGCAATTGCTGCATTGCCCCAAGATGCCCAAATTCATCAGGTAGACAGGAGAAAACACCGGGAGCTGACCCTTATACATTCCTGGATAGGTGCTTATTTGTTAAGTAGAAACTGTTTCTCTAGACAAGTGAGGAAAGTTGAGTGCTGTAGTAATTTGTAGGTTATTTAGTGCTTACAATGACTTCTGAACAAGTGCTGAGGTCAAAGAAACAGACTTGAGTGCTGAAACTAAA
Source organism: Protopterus annectens (assembly GCF_019279795.1). Classification (NCBI taxonomy): domain Eukaryota; kingdom Metazoa; phylum Chordata; order Ceratodontiformes; family Protopteridae; genus Protopterus; species Protopterus annectens. The sequence goes on along the minus strand of NC_056733.1, from coordinate 712,783,978 downwards.
AAAACTGGCTAGTTCTAAGAAACAAAATTAAGCTAGAAGGCTTCCCTCCCCAACACAGAAAGGCTTGGGGGCTCAGAAGCTTACAAACAGTCCCGGATACAGCAAATCTGAATCCAGACTAGACTACCCACAGGAAAGGCAGGAAACAAGCTTAGAATTTTTTTTTTTTTAAGTGGAAAGAGAGAAAGGAGGAGCAGAAACTAAGTGGATTGGCCTTCTCAAATGTTCTCCCTGTATTAGGTAGAATGAGGTAATGACACGAGACTGGGAGGAGTGTCCCAGATCAAATTTACAGTAGGGGCGGGCACCTGCAAAGCCACCAACTATAAGAACAGCATACAAATAGGAAGGGAGGGTGGGAAACAAACAGCAGAAATGTTTCTCACAGCAGAAAAGCAGCAGTGAGCCTTTAAATTAAAGTTTTAAACAGATAACGGAGCCTCTAGAGAAAGCTTTTAACTGCAAACAAGTTATCAGAATCAAACAACCCAAACAGATGCTTAATAAAAGTGGACAATTTCCAGTTAATACCTCACACACAGTGAAACTAGCTAGAAAAGTATGCAGTAGACAAAGTGCTATAAATAACTTGAAAAAATAAGCAAAAAAACAGGATACTTAATGTTATATATTATAGATCCATATTTGCTCAGTGTCCTTCCTTCGATTAGCTCAGTGTGAAATGGCAAAAACACTCACAACTTAACTTCTTAGGTAAAAGAAAGTTGAAACCTGAGACAACTTTTAAGAAACAAAAAGCTCAAAAGAACCAATGAGGTGCTTAGTCTAAGCTGTAGTCCAGGTGACTTCAGTCAGCCAATGACCTTAAACAATTCTCTCTCACTGAAATGCCTGATGGCTTTGGCTAAACCAAGATGTCCCTGAATATGTGCTCAGACACAGAGCCTCCACAAACACTAGGTCCAAATACAAGCCTGAATATGGATAATGCTACAAATATACACACTACTTAGAAACAAACTGCAGAAATTTTCTCACAGCAGAAAAGCAGCAGTGAGCCTTTAAATGAAAGATTTAAACAGCTAAAGGAGCCTCTAGAGAAAGTGTTTCACTGCAACAAGTTAACAGAAACAAACAACCCAACAGATGCTTAATAAAAGTGGACAATTCCAGTTAATACCTCACACGCAGTTAAACTAGCTAGAAAAATATACAGTACACAAAGTGCTATAAATATCTTGAAAAAATAAGCAAAAAAACAGAATACTTAATGTTATATATTATAGATCCGAGTTTGCTCAGTGTCCTTCCTCCAAGAAGTCTTGGTCCATGACCTTGTAAAGTTTTATATCAAACAGAATGTTGGGTAAATGTGAGTGCATTCATAGATAATAAGAATAGACTGAGATATGTGTGCTCATCAGACAGATGAATGAATCTACATATCTTGTTTTGACCTTTTTGTAAGATGGGTGCATATTGATTGTTACAAAGGGAGGTTAGGCAAGGTATATATTCAAACAATGGTAATAGAACTGATTGGTATAGAACAGTTCATTGTTGTCACACTGAGTTCCAACTTGTTCACTACTTTTTGACTGAGTGACTCATCAAACATGCATACACACATAGTATGCATATTTATTGACAGCCTGTGCATGTGTAGGCGTTGGTTTGTGAGGTGCCGTTTTCTCTTATATTGTAAGTATTTGTTACTAAACAGATGAATTACAGAGTGACATGTATCTGGGTACAAGGTTCTTGAAAAGCTGGCTTTGTGCTTGCAAATAGGTATATCTGGTGAGTATTCTGCAGATATGTAAGGAGTGAGCTGTAAAAAAATGTACTCTGCATGGAGATTTGTCATTACTGTGAAGGATCAAATTGTGTGTGATGTGTGTTTGTGTATGTGTATGTATGTGTGCATGACTATGCTCTTATGTATGGGCATGCATGTGTGCATGTGCTTGTGTGTGTATGAGATCATGTGACATGCACAGATGGTAGAGCACATGACTGATAGATATCAGAAACCTGTGAACGTGATAAAACTGTTGATGTTAAGAATGCAGTAGTTACTGGTTTGGAAGAAGGTAGTTCAGATTATAAGGAGGAAGAACCAGAGGATACGTACTGCTGCAAAGTTATGACATGTAGTAGGAAATGCTGGATGTACAAAAATAAAAATAAAATATAGTAGGTCCATGTGTAAAATGCATGAATAACATCAGGAATTACTGTTGGAATTGGATGAGTAAAATGATATTCAGCTGCTCAGAGAGAGAAATGAGGCAAAAAGCATACATTGAGTGTTCTTTTATATACAGTGCTTGTTACAGACCAAGAAAAGTGAACAGAACAACACATGGAGTTAAAAAGACAACCATTTGTGAGGCTAAGGAATAAAGAGTGTGACACAGTTACATGTCTTGGGATAAATTAATAACACATTTGGGCTGACAGTTCATGAAATTCTTTCTTAGTTTCATTTAGTAAATAAGCAGTATCCTGACTTAAGTTTTGAATATTTTTAGTGATTGGAAAGGTTTATAGGAATGATAGAAAAGAAAAAAATGTATCTTTAGAGTGGTTATGTTTGTACAAGTGTAAATGTATAGAACAAAAGTAAATTGCAATTTAGAATGGCTGATATTACAGAAAATGAATTATAATGTTTTCAAATATTTAAATATTAAGGTGGAAACTGTGAATAACGTTTTGGATGAAATAAATGTATGGACTGGGACATGGGTTAGATGTAACACATTCCTTGTGTGATAATTATGAATGGAAAAAATAGACATATATACAGTATGAGGCAACCAAAGATGTGTTATTTTTGAAGTGATTAAGGGAATTTGATAAATGACTGTGATAAAAGAAACTGCAGTCAGTGTGAGGAAAAGGGTAATTCTATAAAAAAACTGTAAGATGAAATCTACAGAATGTTTAAGTGATGGACACCTTTGGTTTGATTGCAACATTGGTAAAACGGAAAAGGGGAGAATGAAAGTACACAACATGAAGAAGAAAAAGAAATGCAGAATGTTTCAGAAAGTGAAACAGTTTCTAAAGAAGTGGTAAATGTATTACCAGGGAAAGAATCTGACTCTAAAAGTAAAAAAAAATCAGCAGGTAAGAAAATGAGGGAAAAGTAAAGCAAAGTGTTAATGATTGTGCTGTGTCACATGTTATGGGTAGATGACATTCATATTTCTGGAAAACTCTGATCAAACTATTGGCTTTTGCCAAACCCCTTTATAGCACATAGTGTGATTTTGGTTAGTGATTAGTACGATTCCACTGATACAGTTCCTTGTCTTCCTTCCTTTGAGTGTGCTCCCCATAGATTACTGCTGTTGCTAGGTTACCCCACAAACCAGCATAACCTTACCCTGCTATGTCAATTTATAGGTTGCCCCAGGTCTTCTTGAGGGCTGAATCTTCCATCCATTTCTGATGCACCAATCTTAATGCTATCAACAAACAGCTTGGCATTGAGCTCCAAGACCAGTTAAGGTAACCATCACAGATGTGTTAAAATTTGAGGTGCCAGCACTGAACCCTCAGGCACTCAGATGGTTTCTAGATTTTTCTCTAAATATTTACACCTCATTGTTGCCCACTTCTTCCCATATAAGTATTTGAAAGATATCCATAAACTTCCTCACCAAGCCTAAGGTGAAGTCCAGGGAAAACAAATCCACAGGGTTCCCTTGCACACCTTTATTATGTTAGAGGCAAGTGTCAAGGAGTTTAGCATTTGAATAGGAGTGGTGTGTGTTTTGGGGGTTCATATGTTAGTACTAGGCTAACTGCCCTTGCGAGCCATTTTAAGCCTACCCAATTATCCCTTGTGAGACTCAAACCCTGCACCTCGTGTGTGTAAGGCAGACATCTTAACCATTAGGCCACCCTCCCAACCCTGAAGAGTGACAGTGTCTGTGAGAGTAACAGAGTGGAAAGACCGATGTTTGTGTGGATGTATGACTGTATGAATGTGTGTTATACCTCTTGAAATCCTGCCATAAGTGTGCTTAAATAGTTAAAAGAGCAATACAAGTTGCTAAACATAAGATGTTGGGTAGAGGGAATGCTAGACACCAGGGATACTTAACTGATTAGCACCTAAGTGGCATGGAATGTCACACCTGTAGCAGCCTACACACATCTTGCATTCCAGAGCATTTTCTGAAAATAAACTTAAAAAGCTTAAACAAATGTAAATATTCTGTTAACAATAAAAGGTATTAAAACTGTAGAAATGGTAATGCTATCAGCAAGAAGTTTCTTTACAGTATTAAGTGTCGGTGCATTCAATCCCCAGGATTCAACAAGTTCTGCACGGTGTGCTGGAATAGTGCAAGAGCTGCTGAAGGCAATATGGCCGACGTGCGATCCAGGAATGAGCTCCCGGGATGTGCACAAGTGCTCCTGCATTATTCCTGCATGGACACAGCCCCTGTATGCTAATTACCTCATTTGCTAGTGAAAACCATGCAAATGAGGTGAATTAGCGATCCAGGAAGCAGGCAGACATCCGTGCAGGAATAGTGTAGACTGCAGAAATGTATTCAGCTAGTAGCTGAGTACATTCCTGGAAACTACAAAACGGAGGCATGACAGCTCATAAAAAAGCATGTATTATAAGGATTAGGCATGCCAATGGCCAAATATATGGCCATAGGCATGAAATATAGTTTCAAAATTATAAAAAAGAACTTTTTTTTTTTCGGCCAATTTTGGCTGTTTAAACATAGGGCAGCTGTGTGCAAATGGGATTGGCCTGGAAATAAGCTTTTAAACTAAAATCATCATTTTGCCATAATAGTCAATGGCATGCATAACACAACAAGACCATGGAATAGTGGTTGCTAAGGGGGAAGGCTGAGTGTCAGTTTTGTAACCATGCATTAGCAGTCAGTTCTATGCAAATGAGGGAAATGATACTAAATCACAGATTTCCTCTCAGTGCTAGCTTGCACTCAACCATGTAGGTGCAATAACACCATGGTCTAAGCTTAAGAGCTAGATGACCTCATGAGGAGGAGTGTCTTGACTGCTGTAAGCTTACTGTGCTCCAATAAGCAATGGAGAACAGCCCCCCTCCAGACCTACACAGACAGACTACAACAGGTCAGGCACTGGGATGTTAGTTCTGAAGGGTAAGAAGTCTGAAACTGAAATGTAGGTCAATAAAACCTAAATGACAGGTCAGAATACAGAATGAAATGGAAGCCAACAGAGTACATGAAATACTAGTATGGCATTGCAAATGTTTGCAGTTGTCAGGTGTACCCCCCCCCCAACAATCCTACGTAGAAATGTAGTAACATGCACATGTGGGTTTAATAACAGTGGAGCACAGATTACCTGAGCTGGCCCAATTAGCAGGATAGATTGCTGCACATGTACAATATGCAGGGCTCTGTGTGTTAGATTGTTGTATATTGTGTGGAAGTGGTTAGCATGTAGGCATGGAGGGTTGTGTCCCAGTGGCCTATGGCTAGTACGTTGATGACAGGGCCATGTTCTGACAACTGCAGTGCCAAACACAATGCATCCCAGCAAGACCCAATCCAGCAGTCATCCATACTCATTGTTTGGATGTAATATCTGTCACCATCTGAAAGATGGACATGCCATGAATGTGGGCCCAGACATACACACAGTACACAGGTGGAAGTACCCTAGACAGAGTATATAAAATGTAACTGTCAAATGCACACACCTTTGGAATTGTACATACAGGTTAGCAGCACATTAGTTGTCTGTGTAGTATGGAATACTGATGTAGTCTGGCCAATCACTGGCAGACCATAAAAGGCACAGTTATGAAGTAATGACAAACTGGCAATGTCCCTGCACAAGCCAGCATAAGGGGAATGTCCCAGGTATATCTGTGAGTCAGCTGAAAGAATGCTCCATAGCACACATGCACTCAGCACACCCCAACATCAGCCACAGGTTCATCACAGATCATATCACTGCTGTTGGGAATGAGTATAGTATGACCCTTCCACTTCTGTATGGGAATACCCACAGAATGCAGCATGCTGAAGAGGTGTCCCATGCAGGTGTGTCCCTAGCTCTAAGCAGCACCCTGCCAGCATCAACACCAATGGATTAATAAGGACAGGAACTATTATCATTAACACCTAGCACACCTACCCTGTCACCCCAGCGGAATCCAGTGGCTTGCAGCCTGGGAATGTAGGAGTGACAGAACACACTGGTCTGCTACAGATCACCTGCATCACTACCAAATGCCCTACAGTCCTCTGCCAATGTATGTTATCTCATGGGGTCCCAAATAACATAACACAGTCCACAGAACACAAATACAAGGCCATGTCGACAAATCCCAGTAGAGTAGCATGCCCACCATGTCCTACTGCATGAACGGTGGACCAAGCCCTAAATACCGCTGGGATGAAGGGATAACTATAGGGATACTTATCAGATATCGCTCGCATAATGTTAGAGATGGGGGAGTGTAAAAGCATAGAGTGTGTGAAATCTGAAACTCTGATGTGTGCCCATACTACCCCTGCCTGCAAACCCAGTAATGGGTGGCTACAAATCTGCTCATAAACCACAATGTGAATGGGGAAATTACTAGATATATGAGCCCTGCCTCTGGGTAACCTGTGTGAATCTGTACAGCTGAGAGGTATGGCCACAACAGGATATGGCCATTCTGTCACGTTGATAGATGTACAAGCAGGTGATCCTCAGCCACCACAGTACCAAGGTGCTGGACCATTTACACAGACCCATCAGCAAGTGTCTGCAGGTCCCCCTCCAGAATGGCATGAGTGTGCAAGAATATGTAGGCTGCAGACCACAATACTGGACATAGATTCATTCATCTTGTATTCCCCAGGAAATTACTGTGAGCAAATAAGTATATCTGTCAGTAGTTGATGACATAATACATCACAGTGTACAACAGTACATATGTCTGAATATCTCTGCTAACTCCAAAACCATGTAGCACAAGCAGCACAGACACAATTAGTTACAGTATCCCACTATCCTTTGCCCATTGCTTCTCAGTATTGTCACCCTATCTACAGATATCCTGCAGAAACAGGTTGCTAGCTGTAGGTGTAGAACACAAATTCCTGCACTGGAGTACAACTTACCTATAATGGATTCACACATTCAATACAGAAGGTCATACTGGGCATACTCCCACACTTAGAGAAATGAAGCCCATGTCTGACAACAAAATACAGAAGGGTCATACTGGGCAAGCTCCCACACTTACAGAAATGAAGCCGATGTCTGACAACAACAGTGGATTATACATATCTGCCAGTTGCAGATTTATGTGCACACACACCACATTGCACACCATCCATGCTTTGCACACACATAGGATAGGAATACACATATATGCAAGGACAACACACTATAATAGGTCAAACATACACAAACAGAGATGTGGGGAAGGGAGAGACAGACAGTGACAAAGACCTTCCCATGATGAGGCCTGTCCCACCCACCACAGATCTAATTGGCCAATATCACATGATGTGCCAATGTCTATCATTGTAGACATTTGCTTCTGGTAGCCCTCAGCATTATAGTGTCTGTGGTGCTTGTGATAATTGTATAACATGACAGTACAATTCATTATTCATCTAATAGTCATATAACCAGTCCTGTCAAATGTAAAGTTGTGTGACTGAATGTTGTGTGTGTGTCTCCAGAGGAATGGTTTATGGCCCATTCACACACACTGCACTCTCCATTGCCCTACTTTAGCAAGCCTGCTGATGTCAGTTACCTTGAAATACCCCTTTGGACAACATTCATCCCTATAACCTCTGTGGTGCATGCAATAACTGCGTAATGCTGTAGCATGACATACTAGTTAAGTAGGAGTTCTAATCCCAGACATGGAAACTTTGTGTGTGTGTGTGTGTGTGTGTGTGTGTGTGTGTGTGTGTGTGTGTGTGTGTGTGTGTGTGTGTGTGTAGGGATCAATGATTTTGATGCCATTCACAGTCACTTCACCTCCCATTGCCCTACTTTAGCAAGCCTGCTGATGTCAGTCACAATTGAATGCCTCTTTGGATAAGGTTCAGCTCTGTAAACTCTGTGGTGCATGCAATAACTGTGTAATGCTATAGTGTGATGTACTAATTAGGTAGGAGTTCTAATCCCAGACATGGCAACTATGAAACTGTGTGTTTAAGGATAAATGGTTTTGAGGCCATTCACAGACACTACACCTCCTTTTGCCCTACTTTAGCAAGCCTGCTGATGTCATTCACCTTGAAGTACACCTTCGGACAAAAGCTCACCCTATAAGCTCTGTGGCACATGCAATAACTATGTAATGCTATAGTGTAACATACTAGTTAGGTAGGAGATCTAATTCCAGACATGGCAACTGTGAAACTGAGTGTGTTTGTTTATGTGTGTAGGGATCAATGATTATGAGGCCATTCACAGTCACTATACCTCACATTGCCCTACTTTAGCAAGCCTGCTGATATAATTCACCTTGAAATACACCTTTGGACAAGGGCTAACCTATAAGCTCTGTGGTGTGTGCCATAAATGTGGAGCAATATAGTAGCAATAACTACACCACTATGGGTTTGAATCTCATCAGTGGCAAGTGTTTGTGTGTGTGTGTGTGTGTGTACCTCAAAGATTTTGGCCCCATTTACAGCCAGTACACATCTCAGAGCCTGCCTTTAGCAGTCTTGCAGATATCATCCCCCTTACAAGTACCTGTTGCGAAACTTAAACCACATCAGGTCAGTGGTGCATGTGGTAAATGTGTAACATAATGGTCTGCAAAGATTGTTAGATTGAAGTTTGAACTTCACCCCTGGCAAATGTAAATGTGCAATTAGGGTAAAATTGTTTTTGGGATCTCTCACCCATTACATCACCCAATGCCAGTATTTACAAGGGCTAGTGATGTTCCTCACCTTAGAAGTACCTTGGGGCAGCATCCATCTAATGAGCTCTGTGGTGAGTGTGATAAATGCAGTACATTGTATTAACAATATATAACTATGTAGGGGGTTGAATCTCAGTACTGGCAAGCATGTGTCTCTGTCATCAGTATCCTGTGTGGAGATTGCTGTGATTGTGTAATGACAAGATGCATTGTGGGGGGGTTGCTAAATTATTATATTGAGGACCAACTATATGTCACAATGTCCACCTTACAAGGACCACAGATGTCAAACAGCAGAAAGGCCAGTGTAGACAATCCATAGCCCTACATGTGACATTATGGATCGGTGAACAATATAGGCAATCCTTGTATTACTCAAAGAACACTCTCCACCCATGTCTCATACACAAACACACTTTGCTAGGCAACAACCACTATATTGGTAGTTCCTTGCATATTTCCCACAGATAGTAACCATTGTGTGATTGCAGTGGACTACATGCCTGTTGACCATAACACTGCCACTGACATCAGAATGTACTGTGATGTGTAACATCTCCTGACTAAGTGTGTGTTATCCAGCAAGTTAAAGGACATGGCATCATGTTCCATCCCTACAATAAGCAAATGCTTACAGTGGTCCTTTTTCTTTATTGCCCACTGGACACCTGCAACAACTGTAGAGTCTGCAAATGTAACCCACAAAGGGAATACCATGCCTTATACACATGTCCTAAATAGACAGATGCCACTAACTCCACTGAATACCTGTATCATGATGTCAATGTAGGTGCAGGGACAACCTCAGTTCCATAGCCAGGTCTAACCAAATGAGGTCAGGAATGCCACATCAGAAGATAACAATCTGCCCACACAACATGCCCCAGAGACCTCAAGTAAACTTCCACACATCACAGAACATGCATGTGCACAACCCAGACACTTTCCATGTTATGGAATATAGCTCACATACATGGCAAGCATTGCACAGCACTGGCCACCCACAATAGTAACCCTGATGAGTGGATGGTGAATACAATACCCACCTGTGTGGGCCAGTCCAAGGACTACACCCCTTAGCCACAATGGAGACCATTGTCATGTGGCCTGATGCCAAGGTATACAGCCTTCAGGCACAGTCAACTACTACACACCTGTGAGCAATAAACCCATGCATCTCAGTACTGGCAAGTGTGTGTGTGTGTGTGTGCGTGTGTGTGTGTGTGTGTGTGTGGGGGGGGGAGATTAATGATTTTGAAGCCATTCACACTCACTATATCTCCCATTGCCCTACTGTAGCATGCCTGCTGATGTCATTCACCTTGAAATAACCCTCTGGCCATATATCAGCCAGGTAAGCTCTGTGGTGAATGTGATAACTGCATAATACTGTAGTATAGCAAACTAGTTAGGTAAGAGTTCTAATCCTGCTCTGCCAACTATGATAAAGTGTGTGATTCCCTGAGAGAGTGTGGGTGTGTCTTCCTTGACACCTGCTTTTGTGGACAGTCACATGTACTACACTTCCCTTATCCCTCCTTTATCACTGTTGCTGATGTCACTCACCTTCAAAGATACCTTTGGACAGCTCTCCAGCATGTAAGCTCAGTGGCTCATGCAATAACTGCATAACAATGTAATAGCAATTCATAGTGAGGTAGGGATTTGAAACTCAATACTGGTAAGTGCATGTTTGTGTGCGTGTCAGTGTTCTGTGTGGGTGTTGGGGTGATTGTGTAATGAGAGGATCCATTGCAGTGTGGGTTTTGCTACATCATTATATTGAGGAGCTACATGTCCCATTGTCCACATTACAAGGGCAACATTTTCCAAACACTGTAGAGATTGTTGTAGACAATCCTCATACATAAATGTGTGCAGCCATGTGCAATTATCATGTGACAGTATGGATTAGTACACAATATAGGCAACCGTCATAATGCCCAGATACCACTCTCCACCTATGGATCATACACAAACACATTTGGCTCTTACTCTCCTACTCCCTTCCTTTCTTATTTTGCCTCTCTCTCTCTCTCTCTCTCTCTCACTCCCTCTTTGGTGGATGTGGAAAAGTACATCTGCTTTGCTTAGACAGCAGCTTGAGTTTTGTAAGTGATCTCATGGTCAGCTGATGGCCTGTGCATGCATTGCAGTCCCCCACTTGCTAATTTCATGTGGAACAGCTGTGATATCATTCTTATAGCCAACTGCATGGAAACGCACTCCTATAACTAAGCACTTCATGTGGGCAGTGGCCCTTTTCATTCCCTGTGAGCAGGACTTCATGTGGGCGTTTGACAAACAGCATCACAGAGGGTAGTTGGAAATACCTCTTAAAACATACACTGTGGAGACAGGCCAACAAACAGGAGGGGGATGTTCCAGATATGGGGACATATAATGTAAGCATTGCTCTTCTACAATTGAAGTAATGTTGGTTTAACAGGGTTTGTGTGGATATGGCTGTTCTACATAATTTAAAATATGGCATGACAGTGTTATGTGGCTGAGGAAACTCTTACCTGTAGGGCTATCTGCAGACTGGCCAGAGTTTGGAGTCATACATGTGTTGTGTTACTCACACATTTCCTATCTTTAGAAATGCAGTAGCATACTCTGATGATTGCAGTCAGTACATGGTGACATCCACGTGAGTTACTGACTTCATATCCCTCAGAAGACATATGTTACAACAAACCCTGTTACACCAGTAAATGTATGAGTTTATCAAAGCCACATGTCAATATTGGGCCTGTGTTTGTGCCTCCAACCCCAAGCCTGTCAACCTTTGTACATATGTCATATAGTTAAAGGTGCATATGTTCAGTACATCATTATTTAATGACATCATACCTGATAACAAGCCAGTGAGATGTCAAACTGCTAGACATGTTATGTATAGTAGGCCTTATATTTGAGGACAAAACCTGGACATTCTGTTGTAGTGTGTACAGTAGTGAGGTCTGTGTACTTATGGTGATTGTTGTCAGAGTGTGTATTGTGAATATGTAACTTGGCCTGTGTACATACTGTGGTAGATGTCATTGTTCTTGGTCCTGTTCTATTTGATGTTGCATGCTGCTCCAGTGTATGGTACCCTATCGGCGTACATGTTTTTATGGCCAGACCGACACATGTCCCATACCACAGTCAGGCATCAGACTACACTATGCATTGGCCCAGTATATGTAGGGTTAGTGTGTGAGTGGCACATATGAGGATGGTGTTGTTCACACAGTCCATATACTGTAATATTAATTAGACTTACCATATGTGACTGTGGCTGTGTTCAAATTGGTTGTGGGTATGCACTTTCACACTGGTGTCTGTTACCCCATGCTGTTACATCCCTGTAGAGCCTGCTATATTTGCAAGTACATGTGTATTCCCCCATAAGAAATGTAGGCCAGTGTTGTGGCAGTCTGCCTGTAGTTTGCACAGTGCTTTGTGAGATGCCCAGCAGCTCATTGTATTTAGCTAGTGTGATGTTATGTCCAGATATTTGTCAGATGTACTGTTGCCGGGCCACCATAACTGTTGTGTATTTCTGACAAAGCAGTGGGATGCTGTACAGATGTTTGTCACTAACTAGTGGGTAGAATGTGGGCTTGTGACCTCTGCTCCTCTGGTTAATATGAGTCAGGAAAGACAAGAGTGTGTGAATACATAAACTGTGTGAGCTTATCTATTCCAGTATTTTCATGATATCCCCAATTACATGGCTGTAAACATCCACCTTGTTAGATTTGGTCCACATGTCTTGCACTAAGGAGTTCTGTGTATACCTCTGTATTGACTAGAGTGTGTCAGACTGTCCACATTTATTGGTCATATCTCTGCTATATTCCACAGGATCATTACTGTGATTTATGTGGTACTGCACTATGATGATCTTATGATGTCTGTCAGTAACTGATGGTGTACATGTCAGTATCAGATGTGACTTCCATGTCTGTTAAGACAACCCCTGTTACTGTAGCAACATTCTACATTTATGCCTGCAAAACGTACATGACATCCCCTTGACTCCACTACATGTTATGGACATATGTTTTTATATATATATATATATATATATATATATATATATATATATATATATATATATATATATATATATACTTCACTCTGGAATAAAATCCCAGTCCAGGTTAGGCAGAGTCCCTCATTGACTCTCTTCAAGAGAAATAGCAAAATAAATTTAAAATGGGTGGCGAAAGCCAAACACATTCTGACTAGGCTTATAAATGCCCTAGGGCAGATAGCCTAGTATGAACCTATGAACCTATATATATATATATATATATATATATATATATATATATATATATATATGTGTGTGTGTGTGTGTGTGTGTGTGTGTGCATATATATATATATATATATATATATATATATATATACATACACACAGATATATATACATACACACACACACACACACACACACACACACACATATATATATATATATATATATATATACATATATATATATATATATATATATATGTTTACATACATATATATATCTATATGTATATACATACATACAGATAGATCTCTATATATGAAAGCAATATACAGATATATATGTGTATGTACATGTATACATATATCTACATATGCATGCATTGTATCATTACGGTACTACTGTTAACAGTACTTTCCCAAGTAATAGTAGATTGCAGTACTCGAACCAAACACCCCTGCATGCAAAGATGGACTCTGAGTCCTGACTATCATGTTCTTGGTGTGCGAGCTGTGTGCCATTAAGTATTTGCTATGGGATATTGCTCTGACATAAGGATATTAACTGTAGACTACTGTGTTTATAGGACATGTCATTGAGGGCTGTTGTCATGTAGTAATGGCATACCTATCAGTGTCAGACGTCTATCTGTCAAAACATTCATCCTAATGCATAACCAGTTGGCTAGCTGATGTTTGTCTGTCCTCTGTACAGGTGTCAGGTATCCACCTTGACTGCTTACAGGCAATCTATGCTTGAATGACACTGACATGTCTGCTCAGCTGTGTTATGAATGCCACAGCTAGGAAACCCCACACTGTATGCACCACATGCCATGGATACCTCAACTACACTACCACAGTCAACAGAACATGCTTGGGTACAATTCTCCAAGACAGACACTGACCATGTTCTGTAATATATATGTTGCATTCATGTCAATTGGAGCACCTCACTGGCCCTCTGCAAGAGGCAATCAGATGATTGGATGTTGCATTTACCTCTCACCCTGAGGATCACTCATGTGGCATCAGTTGATAGATGGCCTGCTGACAAATGGCAGGTGGCATGATACCACTGTACCCACATCCCCTACTCTTCTCATCTCTCCATGGATAATATCCTGGTACACACCTAGGAACACCTGCACCTATGGACCCCAGTACTTACAAATGTGTCAGTGTGCATTACTGAGAATAACAGTGTCTGTGTGTTTATAAAACTGTAGTTGATAATATGCTGAGGGCCTTCTCATCTACTACACCCCCATTGCCATAGTTAGAAATGGCTGCTGCTGCTTATACCTTGTTACACTCTTCACACTATGGTCTACCTGGAGCTTGCAGTACCAGCACAACACTGTTGTACAAATGAGTAGATAGGCATGAGTTACCCTGCGAGTCCTGGCAAGTGGGTGTATGCGTGCATGTGTGTATATTTGTAGGATACAGCATTCTGAGGCCACATTCTCCTAATACAATACACCTTGCCATACAGTATAAGGTTTAGTGATGTTGCTGACCATAGGCCATGACAAACCATCACCATACTATCCCTGTGGCATGTGAAATAGATGCATATCCCTGTAGTAGCACTCTTGAGATAGACAAGGGGTTGTATTGCAGTCCTGGTCAATGTGTGATTGTGGGTATGTCAGAGTATTATTATGGGTTTCAGTGAATAAAATATCCAATGCGGGTTGTGGGTGCTGGGTATACTGTCTTTACACCATGGTACCCCAAGTACATGTCCCAAGCTCCACTGTATGGGGACCACTGTCACCATCAACCATACAGGTAGCTGATTACACTATCCAGCCCAATGATGCATGTGCTGTGTGCAAATTATCTGTAACAGAATGGACTCACTGATAAGGTAGTTAGCACTGATAAACCTAGGTCTCTCAGATGTGTCTATGACTATTATATGTTTGTCAATGTGTATATGAAAGTATGTCACGATATGCATTGTTCATAAACAGCCAGTACATCCCTCATTACCATACTGTGCAAGGCCTGGTGATGTTCTTCACTTAACAAGAAACCTGGGACACACCTCATTCTAAAAGCTGTGTGGTGTGTGCAATTAAGGCCACACACATTAGTAGCAATAAGTACCTAGGTAGGGGTTCTACTCTCAGTGTTGCCAAGTAAGTGTGTGTGTGTGTGTGTGTGTGTGTGTGTGTGTGTGTGTGTGTGTGTGTGTGTGTGTGTATATGTGAAGGGGATCTACTTCATTTTGTAGAAAATATATGTCCCAGAGGTCATCTGTCTGAGAACTGACTGGCAAATGCTAACATTTCAAAGGTATCATCTTATGGAAATTAATTCCAACAAAACTAGTAGTAGATGTGTAAATGCCCTCATCCCCACTGTATAGCTGTACAGTGATACTGGGGTTGGTATATATAGTTGGGTGTGGATCTTATGGACACAGCCACCATCATTGGGGTTATTGTTGTGGGTATCCCCCCACTTAGTTTGCTGTAATACTATACAGTTTATCTTAATAGGTTAAGTAGTTGTCAAGCACACTATCTGCAGTTCTACACCACCCCACACCGTCCAAAGGGTAGGGCTGTGCCAAACAAACCAACACACCTATGTTTACCAAGTCAAGGATTGCACTACATTGGGGAAGGGGACATATACCCTGCCAGTACCATTGTCAATGACATTAAACTAGCAGACTGATTATTTACTGATGTGATGTTGTGCCTATTCTGTCTTGGTGGAATGACATAGGTTAAATGGGTTCACTGCAAAAGTACGTACATCCATGTGTACAATATTCTCTGTGTATTGAATCAACATCAAAGCCTCTGTGTGTGTATGTGCATGTGTTATATACAAGCATGTGGTGTGTACCACCCAGTACACTTATCATTGTCCACTGTAGAAGGGCTGCTGATATCAGCCACCATGCACTCACCTGTATACACCCTTCAGGCCTATCAGCCATGTGGCACATGCAGTAACTGTTATACAGACCTGTTACTTGTGCTCAGCTGTGACCTGTTTCTTGTGTTCATCTGTACCTGGGATATGGCACAGTCAAGATGTCACCACAGTGCCATACCGCTTGTAGGAAACAACAGCAGACCAACATCCTGCTGACACATACACACCTACAACACAAACTGAATACATTATGGAGAGCACAATCAGTCAGTGTTAATAACAGCTATAATGCATCATGGCTGGACAGCTACACATACTGACATGTAAGCATTAAACCTTAGTGCTGAAAACATGTTACACAGCATTACATTGGTACACCTTAGTACATTCACACTGTGCATCAGAACCATATTAGCCTGTCCCTGCATCGATTTTATGGATGACAGGGATGTGGCGCGGGTATCATTGTATGCACAGGGTGTGTTGTAGGTTTGCCAGAGTCCTAGGCTGAGCCATTTGGTTGACATCATGTGTGTGCGTGTTAGGGGATTTCATTATTAATTGGGCTGTGCAGATGTGGTTTGTGTAGGTATGGGGTTGCCCTAGCTGTGGTGGTGATGTTTGTGTGTGTATGCATGCACACAGTTCTGCTGTGTGGCTGCCCTATACAGGGGTTTGTTGGACCCCTGCAGACTGTACATGGCAGGGTGTACAATTCACCATCTCCGGCCATGGACACGTGAACTGTGCCTGCCAGGGGTTCCATGGGTACTACCAAGTACAAGGCCAGACATGTTACTCTCCCCTGATGATGACACATGTCCGCTGGATCCGGGTCCGTCTTGGGACTGGTCAGGGCCACGTTCATGTGGCCTGCTATGTTGTGGTGTGGACCATGCCCCCCTGCAGTATTGGTGGTGGTACTGCCACTACGGCAGCGGCTCTGACTTGTTGCACATCCACGTTGACCTTCACCTGTTGGTTTTGCTGACCTACGTCCATGTGGCTGTTGCCCTACTCCCACCATATACTCAAGCACAGACATTGCACGGTCAAGGATTCCCACCATCTCACTCAGCCATTTGTACAGGACCTCTGCAAAATAATGGTGGGCACCTGCAAGATCAAGGATGTTGTCAATAACAACAGAATGAGTAGCCCTCTGGAGCCTCAGATCCTGTCTGGTATAATGTTCCATATGTGCCTGTGCCTCCGTGATGGCCTAAAACATGCATCTGGTAGCACCTGCTGTGGCACTTCTGCCAGGGGCATGATGACCAGCAGCCCTCCGATGAGCACCCCCGCACATCTGCATGCGTGGTACCTCGCCAGTCATCCAGCTATGGATGCTGTGTCCACACATACTTGCATAGTCATCACACTGTCCTGTCCCATGCCACCACCCACCAACTATCCCTCATCTATGGACACTGGTGATGGGGTATGTATAGGCAATGTGACTGTGTGCGGGGATGGGGTGGATAATAGTGGGATGTCAATCGATGGCACAGCTTCACACCCTGAAAACCCTGCCTGTGCCTCACCATACCTTATCGTCATTGTCAGAGTCTGTATGGACATAACATCAATTTGCCTGCAGGAGGGACCCTGACTCACCTGGCCACTGCTTAACTGTATACACACACACACACACACACACACACACACACGCACACGCACACGCACACGCACACGCACACACACACACACACACACACACACACACACTTACAGGTGAGGTTGCACAAAGATATTACACACAGACCTCTCATTACCCAACTGTCAACATGCATGACATATGGCATTCAACAGCATGCTCTGCAGCTATAGTCAATCCCTGTTACCAACATTATACATCTCTGTGATGCATGAGTTGTGTTAGTAGGTGTTGCCCCTTCTCCTGTAACACACTGCACCCATGTACACAGTATTACTGTGCACCTGTTCAGAACCCTGGCATGTACTGTACAGCATACCTCACAGGTGTACATGCCATTGCTGAATGTGTATATGTGTGTCAGTTATATTTTCTCTATTGCTCACAGCCCCTATGTGTTTGTCCAACTCATACCTAGGATGATATGAGGACAGATGTCAATAGTGAATGTCTGATGTCTGATTTGCAGATCTCATCATCAGCAGTGCATGTATGAGCAATAAAATACAATTACACTGACAACCTTCAAAGCTTACTGTGGCTATGAGTAGTATTTACACCCTTATTGACATGACACCCTCTTCCCTGATATGCCATGGGGCCACAATACTGCATATGTTAGCATTACACAAACCTGATATGTGACATATGACCTGTACAATCAAATGAAGTATCAAACAAATGTGTTAGTTGTGCAGATGCTGATTGAGATCCATACAATATATAGGTGCATAAGTGTGCACACCCTTAACATGATGGTTTGTTGCATCAACTGTTAAGTGTACTACAGCAGTCACTATTCCTGGAAGGTGTATACTAGCATGGCCCATCTGCACTTGCCATTATTTGGTCATTCTGCCCTACAAATGTACCCCAACTCTGCCAGATTGCAAGGTCAACTCATGTGCACAACCCTTGGAGGTCACACAGTGCCTTCACTATTGCTGTTGAGTCAGGTTTATGTCTGCCACAATTCATGACCTTGACTGTGTGCAGTTACAGCCATTCTTAGTGAGCTTTGTATGTCTGCTTCAGTTCACAGTTGTGTTTCAGGATGACACCCCTCCCCATCCTCAGCCTTTTTGCAGATGCTTGGCAACTATTGGCCACACATGAGTGTCATTTTGCAGTGTCCCAAATTCAGAACACCATGTGTACCGGCCTAGTCCCTGCTAATGAACAGCAAACATACAGGTGTACACTGGCACCAGCAAAGTACAGATGGGGATGGTGGGCCTGAGGTGGAGTGAGGTGTTGCTTGTGCAGCACATGTATCTTTATTAATACTATCTGTAGGTTTCGAACTTGGTCTTGGTACACCATTACACATTGCAACACATGCCTTTGAGGGACTTTTATGTTATGCGTATGATACCTGTAGAGAGCCCTGGATGATGTTTCCTGTGGAACAACTTTTCCATCTTATTACCCTAACCCATAGGCCACACTTATGCAGAGTCCAGGCAATTGTCGACACAGGTACTGCACAGCCAGTACTTGCTAGACATTTCTGCAACTCCCTCAGTGTTGCAGCATATTTTTAGGCAGCCTCCATGACCAGTTTGAAACATGTGCCGTCATCTGTCTTGGATGGCCATCTGTTTATTTTCTACATTAATGTTGTCCCATACTTCCTCATCACATACATGACTATACTATTTGCTATGGTATATGCACTGCTGAGGTAAGTCTACATCTCCCACTCCTGAGTGCTACCTGTTGGATATGGGATCCATTCCATGGTTTGTAAGATGTGTGCAAGCCATGGCTGCCTCTGTTGCATGTGAGTGGGCAAATGTCATGGAGATACGTCTTGGACAGCAGACCATTTCTTGGTGTGACATTGAGGACCTGTACTTGATGGAAGGTGCATACTCATGAAGAGTGAATGCTGTTAGTACCTCAAAAGCTGCTTCCACAATATGTTATTTGGAGTGTGTGCACACATATGCTTCCAGTGTTTGTTAAGGTATCTATTCCCCATATTTCCTGTCCTAACATAGGATTCCATATTACGCATTCATTGTTCATGTTAGGATCACATTACAGGTTGTAAGGGTTATGGATTGTGGTATTGTGATATGCCAGTGTGTAGATCTGCAACAGTTGCTATTGTAATATTGGTAGATACACTGTTGTAGCCACTGTATAAGGGTAATGTTTCAGGCATGTTCCTACAGTAGGCCGTTTGTCCCACCATTATGTTCATCTCTGTGCACACATCTTGCAATGACAGGTTGTTAGTTATATTGCAGGACTCTTACATACCCTTCAGATATGCCACAATGGCGACCACTGTGATGCAGTGCAGTTAACAGCAACAATAAGTGAACATGTACAGTATGCATTATGGGTAGGTGTGTTAAATGTGTGCATGGCAAATACCATGGCCATAACATGGCCGGTGTATTGACAAACCTGAACAAAAAACACCATACTCACCAGCTACAGGCTGCTGCCATAGAGGTATATCAGAGGGACCTACATAATTGTGTGAGAGATGTGATGTCAGTAGCCACAGCTGTGGCATTGGTACAGGGTGGGAACAGCATTTCAGTACATCAGTAGTACAAACCCACAGTACTACAGATTATGCACATCTGTTCATTACTACACTGCAGCAACAGACTATATATATTTTATCTCACATGCATGGCGAAACTTTACAGATGCAGATGGATAAGCAACAGTGGTCTACTGATGCACCTTGTGGCCTTACCTGCACACTCCTTGTCCATTGTGTGGGTAGCACCAACCTCCACAATGCTATCAGCTGGTTCTTGGCTTTTCTGGTGAGCAGGTGCCCCAAGACTGGTGAGGAACTCCTCAGCATGTGTCAAGGGGGCTGGATGGCATGACCCCCACCTGTGGCTAGCTGGTCCCTCCTAACTGCAGCAGCACACTGATGGGCATGGAGGATGAAGTCAGTGCAGCAATGTCGGACCTGCTCATAACTGCGGTTATGCAGGACAATATCGTTTACTTTGTGGACAAGCTCATTCCACAGGGCAGTCCTCTCCTGCTGATCATGGGCTGTATGGCCAAAGAGGGTTTGCTGGTGCTGCACCAGGTAGATAATGATAACATCATTTTTCTGGGGAGAATACACTGGAAGGCGTTCTCTAGACATGGTACCTGAAAGACATAAAGAAGAAACAAAGGTCTGAGGACCTCATACTGCAAGGATATAATAGTTGTTAATTGACATCTCTGTCCCCCCAACCATATCTGCAACAATAATCTGAACACACAACTCAATGGGTATGTTTACAGCAAACCTACTATTGGGACATATATCGTATTGTACGACAAATATTGAAATGTGTTTCTAGTCATGTTCCATGTTGAAACGCTATCATTGGTGGCTTTTTGCTAACAATGTTACCTGCATGCCATTGTAAGGGCCACTATGGTTCCATATATGCATGTGTTCTGTTTGCTATGTGACAGCTCCAAATCTGGCGTTTTGTGTTAATGGGGATATCTATGCATGCTGTTATAACTAATCCTGGATTGTTTGGACTATTACTACCCACATATGTTCTAAAACTGCGACACTATAGCATGTTTGGGAAGGCTGTTCCCAGCAGAACCACCTCTCCCACCTCATCTGGCCATGTTACCAAGCCACATCACATCTAGGACCCAACCCAGGACCTCATCATCTGGTGGTCCTGCACTACCTTCAGGTGGAACCACCTCAGGGGATGGTAGTCTTCCCTCCCCCTGGCAGCACACACAGACAGGATCTTGTCATCTGACGTCAGGTCCAGGGTCTGGTGCATAGGAAGCTCCACAGAGAATTGGAGGATCTGCTACACCACCTTGAGGCCCTTGATACACAATTACAGGTTCCACATGCTTCTTCTGCTCAGCCCCCAGCTCAGCCACCTTCAGGGCCGTGAAGGTGCAGTGGTGACTGCCCATGGGTGGGGACCTTTGTCCCACTGTTTCCATTTGGGGGCTCATGAGCATCCACTTTCTAAACACCCCTCCCCATCCAAGGTGTTTAGCCACCACATGTGTCATATATTGCCCCTGTATGCTGTCTTGTCTGTCTTCCAACCCAACCTACCTCCCCAAATATACTTACTATCTTTCCCCAAAATCTCACTCTCACCTTCACAAAGGGCAATGTGTTCCCAACATGAATTTCACACCAGACATAACTGTCCATTTTGTACCCACTTACAACTGTATATATATATATATATATATATATATATATATATATATATATATATGTGTGTGTGTGTGTGTGTGTGTGTATAGATATGTGTGATGCTTTTTCAAACATATCGTGCAACTCGGTCATTCAACAGTAGGGGAAATGGGGTCTATATTAGATCATCAAAACGGCTCATTATCGAATGCCGTAACATTGAACTGGAAAACCCGAACCCTAACAATATCGAAACCCCAAAACAGTGAATTTTTTCCCAGGGAAAAAATTTGCTGTTCTGAGAAATACACACACACCACAAGCACACGAAAAAGCAGCAATCCACACACATACACTTAAAAGCTACATCTATCCCTACACTACACTTGCACATACACTACTATCTATCCACTTACCTTAACCCAGACCCTAACCCTAAGGTCCGTCACTATTGCACACTCACCTCACCCGCGCCCTAACCCTAACTCACTTAACCCACCCCTACACCTAACATCCGTCACAATCGCATACTTACCTGACCTGCATCCTAACCCTATCTCACCCAACCCACGCCCTAACCTGAACGTCCACACAATCACACACTTACCTTAACCCAACCCGTAACTTTCCACTGCATCACTGAAAACAGCGAAGCCACAACAATGGCCCACCGAATTCTTTCCCTATATATATTTATATATCTATAGCTATATCTATATCTATCTATCTATATATATGTGTATATATATATATATATATATATATACACATATATATATATGTGTGTACATATAGAAATGTATATATATATATATATATATATATATATATATATATATATATATATATATATATATAGTCTATATTATAACCACGAAAGTCCGTTTAAGCAAATATGTAAATGTCAACACATATTGGGTGAACCGCGAATACACCGAATGCCCTAAACCGCGAAATTCAAAATCTTGAATCGGCATAATTGGCCCTTCTGCGGTATAGCTCCGTAAGGTAAGTGTGCAATACTTACGGACCTTAGGGTTAGGGTGCAGGTTAAGGTAAGTGCATAGATAGTAATGTATGTAAGGTTTAGTGTAGGGTTAGAAGTAGGGTTTTGTTAAATGTATGTGTGTGTGGATTATTTATTTTATTTGGGTATAGCTCATTAAGGTAAGTGCACGATAGTTACGGACATAGGTAGGATAGGGTGCGGGTTAAGGTAAGTGCATCGATAGTAATGTATGTATGGTTTAGTGTAGGGTTTGAAGTAGGGTTCCGGTTAGTGTATGTATGTGGTTTATTTATTTTTTGTGGTGGGTAGTATGTAGCGAGCGGTAGGGTTGGCCAGCTATGCCGGTTCAAGATTTTTAATTTCATGGTTTAGGGCATTTGGTGTATTCACGGTTCGTGCAATATGTGTCAACATTTACATATTCCCTGAAACGGGCTTTCGCGGTTATGATATAGACCTAATATATATATACATATATATATATATATATATATATATATATATATATATATATATATATATATATATATACATATACACATACATCTTCATATATAAATACATTTTCCTTACTGTTGAATTACTGTGCTGCATGATATGTTAGATAAAACATAATATTTATTTAGATCTGAAATGGCTTAGTGGTAAATCACTTGGCTATAGTATGCAGGGTCCTGGGCTTGAAACTTTCAAGGGCTGATCATGTTATTGCTGGGCAGAACAGGGGCTGTTAGAGACAGAGTGATTAAGGCACTTTAAAACAGTTGTAAGTGGGTTTGCGTGGGTTTGGGTGGAGCTAAGGGATGCTTATGTGAGCTCAGCTTGGCTTACGGCTGCTTACAGCCGCTTGCGGCCACTTAAACCCGTGCTAATTTCAAATAAAGAAAAGAAAAAAGGGAGATAGTAAAGTGGTGAAATTGGGGCAAACAGGGACAAACAAGAGGAGAAACAGGTAGGGATGTGCAGGATGGCTGTAGGAAAGGACCATAGCTCTGCATTTCTTTGGCAGCAGCAGCTGCTTTCACTGTGGGCAATTTATAATTTGGAGCCTGACACCATACAGGGAAGTGTGTGGGCATCAAATACAATGGATGATTGGTAGGGTTAGATTTTGTGATGGGTACATGTCTCTGGGCAAAATGCCAAGCTATGTACGGGATGTGATTTTTTTTTTTTGGGGACAGATGCCTTTTTCTTTTTTAAGGTGAGAGTGGGATGTTAAGGAAGGATTATAGGTAAGTGTAGTGAGGGAGGTTTGGTAGTAGAGGTTGCATTTGCAGACAGACAAGACAGCAGACAGGGGTAGTGTATGACATATGGGGGGTAAACACCTTGACGGGGAGGATGGTTGGGAATCCGAGGCTTATGAGCCTCCCAGATCATAGTAGTGGCACTGATGTCTCCACCCGATGGCAGTCACCACTACTCCTTCACAGCCCCCGAAGGTGGCTATGTTGGAGGGGCCCCCTGCCACTCTAGCTGCACCAGCCTGTCTTCCACCTGGTGCAGGCAGTCATCCAGCTTTTTCTGGAGGACACTGTGCACCATGCCACAGACCTCGTCCCAGGTGACAAAATCCTCACCACGTCCACTTGCGGGGGGGACGAGCCTTGTCCTCTGCAGTGGTTCCACCCAAGGCTGGTGCAGAACCAGCAGATGAGAGAGGTCTGGGTTGGGTCCCAGATGTGCTGGGACCTGGTGCCTAGGCCAGGTGGTGTGGGAGAGGTGGATCCACTGGTATCTGCCTTCCCATATGTGCTATGGTGTGGAAATTAACAATAAATATTAGTTAGTCGTGCACAACACATTACAACATTAGACAAAATAGCATGCATGGATATTCCCATTTACCCAAAACAGTGCAATTATAACAGTGACATAGCAAACAGAACCCATGCATATATGGAATGGCATTCAGAGTTGCAATAGCATGCCAGTTAGTAGTATGTCAGGCAGGCAATAACAATGATTATTCAACAGGGAATGTTCGTATGCACACAGTTTAAACAATGATAAACCAAATGGAACAATGGTTACAACAGTAGGGGTTTGTTTAGGAATATACCCATGTTGGTTTCAGTGTGATGGTTGGATCAGTTGAGTGGTGGGGGAAGGGTACAGATTCAATTGACAACTGCTATCAAGTATATTTGTCAGTATACTACTATTTGCTACTCTACATTCTGACCACACGTACACTCTACCTGGGTCATTGGGCTGCTACAGCACGCCAACAGCTGTAGATATCAACACGGCAACTATACCCTTATTTTAGTTATACACATCATACCTGTTTCTATACCAATTTCTTTACCTGTGTGTCTTGTGCAGATGAACTGTGTGCACATTACATTGCTGTGTTTGCACATATTTCAGATTCACATATTAGTTGCAGGCCCTGGAGTGTGTGTTGTGCCTTTCACATACATATACTTTGACATTCTATGTGTGCAGGTTTCTTGGCAACTGGGGAAATTATCCATGACAGCAGACTGCAGAATATGGATGCCTAGCTTGCATCTATTTGTAGGACTGGTGCTGATCAACACATCAGTTGTACACCTTTCATAGTTAAACACATCATACTAGTATTTCTATTCAGACTTCTTTACCTGTGTGCCCTGTATGGAAAATGTATGTGTTGCAGTACATTACTTTTTCTATTTAAAATGCAGTTTACAACTGTAGAACCAGACTGACATGTTAGTGGCGGTTTCTGGATTCCAACCATGGTGTCTGTGCAAAATTGACCTACCAGCATAGTCTTTATCAGACTGTGCTACTGGGGATGTGTTGTGTGGGGGTTGTGACATTTCCATCTAGTACATATGTTTGTGAACAGTACTTTTATTATGACATGTTGCATTATTTGTTTCCCATTTTCAGTACAAATTATGCATGCACAACAGACATTGGTGTCACTGTTTGAGAAACATGTGCACATTAGCTGGATTGCACATTTGACTGTTTTACAACTACATATTGCAATTTATATTCCTGAGTACACAGTGTAGGTTTTAAGTCTGCACCTGTTAGCCTTATACATTTTTTCAGTACATTCACAGCTACATCCAGTTAACACAGGACAATGCTAGCAGACAAACAAGTAAAACACATTCTGATGGAAATATGTACTGTTGCTTTTTTCAGTTATTTGACATGCCCATTCTAAAGTATGCAGACAAGCAGTGCTAAATCAGTTCACCTCAGTTAATACATTCTGCAGGACATACACATTTCTATTTTTCAGGTACAAGTGAGATGACACACACCAGTGTTTGGGATCACCTTTATTATTATTAGTTTTGACATACATATTTGTGTACAACTCAGAACTCCACAATTCCTATTCTTGCATGATCTGCACAGAGGAATGCTTTTCATTTCTAAGTGTTAAAGTAGCCCTGACATGGCACTTTCTTGGCAGGTTCACTCAGACACACTTATACATATTCTAATATTCCTCTCCTGCATATTGTATTTTGTTTGCTACTGACATCTGTATTACACAGTAGCTGGGAATACTCCATTGTAATGCTGGCAGCCTGACACAGGCATTTATTCCTGACTTTTACAGCACAATTATATATACAGGCAGTACTATCATTACTATATATTTGATTTCTTACCGCTAATATTAGGAGGCATTCTGTGTTCACCATACTGCCGACACAGACGGGCCAGTCGCTGGACATGAGCCTCAACATTCTGGGTCCTCTTCGTAGCAGCTGTATGAGGAGACATGACACATTAATCACACCTGCACAGTCACAAGTTGAACTTTTTCCATACTTGGAGATACATAAGACTGCATACTTACAGACAGGTGGGACATCCTGCACGCGGGCTTCTTGGATCCACTGGAACTAGAGTGCACCCCTCCTCTACTTCAGGTCATTATGGTGGTGATGTACCTGCTCACCAGTCCGAGGTATGCCAGTGGCACTGGTGAGATTTCGTGCAAGCTGGTCCCAGGCCTCTGCTTTGTACTGGGAGTCCTGGTATTGGCCCTGCAGTAGCCTGCCATTATGGGTTTTTACTGGGAACCCAACCATGACCCTGGACTCTTGGATGCCCCAACGTTGTGTTCGGAAGCAAACACCTTCACCGACACCACACATTTTGGTCCTGCTGTGAGCAATCCCAAGTGGTTATGGCTGTATTCCCACCTGTGCAGTTTAAATAGGGCAATTTTCCCACACTTTTTCTTGATTGGCCAGTTTTAATATGCTGAACTATGCTTAGCTCTGTGCAAATCTGCATAGCAATGCTTAAACCAGGTAAGCACAGCTGAAAGCCGGTAAGCAATGTTTACACTAGCAAAGGATTGCTTAAATCTTTTTTTTTTCATTAAATTTATAAAGTACTTTTTACAGTTATATTTTACATATGCCCACCCCTACTGTGCTATACATAAGCCATATGATTGACATCTATCATCCAAATTCCTTAAAAGTTTTTAAATACATTGGCAGAGGGGGACTTGAACTGCATATGTTCTACATACTAAACCATGGCACTACCACTACACTACAACCACTTGATAATCTTTTGTATCACAGCAGCACTTGTCTATCACTTTCAGGATTTCAGCCCGACTAAAGATAGCGGTGTGCCGCTCAAACAAGCTGCGCACCACTAAAATTTTGGATTTATTTGATAGAAAAATGCATTTTTTGTATTTTTATTGCTTTCCTCTTGCCCTACTGCTTCCATGCATGTAGGACAAGAGTGCATACATTCGGGAGTGTGCACTTGAAGGCTGCTGCCTTCTAAGTGTTTGTGTTTTGTTTTGTTTTTTTTTTTCAGTGTCCGCGGACACTGAAATGTTAGCTGCTTACATTTCAGTGTCTGTGGACACTGCTTTAGTATATAATATTAGAGCAAGGCTCTAATATTATATACATTGACATTCATCTGTGTCACAAAGTGCTGTATGGCACTTTCTGAGAGAAGGCGGCATGTTACATGTGCAGGCACTGCTGATACATGTCCCTTGCACTCGTTCCTGGTTCGTGTCCATTTAGATTAAATAGCAGTGCACCTTCATGCATATGCAAGGCATGCTGCTATTCTAAACGGACAAAAACCACTCCGTGCAAGAATAGTCTTATTCTTGAATGGAGTTTCATGAATCCTGGGGATAGTCTTTTCCATAAATATTGTAATATATTATAATTCACACAAACCATAAATTCTATTTTTCTAAACTTTCACAAACTTTCATATTTTGAAAACTGTATAGCTTAGACATGTGTTGTTAGAAAAAGTTTAACAAGACATAACCTTTCATATGACAGCAAGAAATTCTTCCATTAGAGCATGAGATATTTAGAAAATATGAAAACATATGCTTAATTGTATAATTAATACAAATAATACTGGATATATCTCAAGATGTGCAGCTTACAGTGGAAATATCAAAATAAAGTTTTCTTCAACAAATCTAAGGTTTCCCCTGATGTCATGCAACAGTTTGTAAGTCACTTGGAGTTTGAAGTATTAAGTACATATAGAAATATTGTTTGTTTTCATAATTACTAACAAAGAACTAGCAATATTTCCAGTATAGTGTGATATAAACCAGCAATGACAGTGAATCGCCCTGTCTCCCACATTCGTGTTTCACTCCATACACCTCAATAAAATGTTTCTCAGTTATGAAAATATGAACATAAATATGAAAATTTGAATAACAAATGTCAAACAAAGATTAATTTCTCCACTGCAGGATATTCTAGGCTAACAATTTTAGTATCATTTTGTTGATAAGTTCTTGACCTATCTAATACCACCTACTATTAGCTGCTAAGTCACTCATTTAAATAAGTCTGACACAAAAGAGTTTTGGATACCATAAGGAGGTATGGGTGTGAACTGAAAGTGTACTAAAAATGTGTTATAATAAAAACAACAATCACCTAGTGGACCAAACCAAAAGGCACATACAAAACTTTTATTTTTCCTCTAGTGCATAGTGTTAGTGTTATAGTCTTAAATGACCTAAAAGTTAATAGAACAAAACTTTGGTAACATAAAGAATGTATGGGATGGGGGAGGCACTAGACACCAGGGATACTATTAAAACATAGTAAATGGATTTGCCGTACTCTTGGCACAGAAAGTATATCACTAACAAAACAGAGCTTTATTCCTCTGTACTAACACCAAACACCTGAGATACAGCTAGCTGTAATTGCAGCCAGTGCTGTCCCCTGATGTGGTGCCCCCTCCCAAAAAAATGTTCTTCAATCCTTTTTACTTTTAAAAACCTGCTAGCTATAATGTAGCAAACAGGTTGCTGATGATAATACTATACACTGAGCACTTAGTTTTGTCCACAAATGCAATACAGATATTTTAATTCTGGTATGCACTGATCAGAGAACAGGACTGGCCAATCATGCCCCCTAACACTTACAGTCCAGGGCAGCTGCCCCCTTCACCCCATACTAGCTACACTACTGCCAGACACCAGGGATATTCTTTCAAAATTACCTTAAGTTAGCTAAAAAAAAAAAAAAAACTTCAAACCCTATGCACTTAAATCAGGGCATACTTCATTACCAGGGTTTAATCCTCTGCACTACAAAGAAGATCTTGAAATAAGAGGTCATTCTTAAGTAATCAAAAGTTATGAAACTTTAATGTCTGGTATTACTGACTCACTGTAATAGTTTGTCATATATGAGGATTACAAGGCAAAATCAGGGACATTATGTAAAATCAGGGACAGGTGACAGGGATGGGAGTATGTCTCTGTGTGGGGGGTGGCTATCATAACACTGAACAGCAGTGCTCAAGACTTCTGGATGAAGTTGGGAGAAACACTAGATGACACCAGGGAAACTTTTTAAATATTAGTCCCATCACTTAAACCAATTGCAGAAGAACACAGACTGCCACCAAAGCTAAAAATAAAATCACCTTTAATAAAACTTCTTTAAAAACTTCTTCAAAGACTCAAAGATACATTCTGTGATAAAACAGTCAATAATTTAATGAACAGAACTATTAATCAAGATTTGTTCAATTTTTTTGAAGTTACGCACCCCTTAATGCCAGCTATTAATGGGTTACCAAAAGTGCATAAGAACCTTAGGGATCCACCCATGCGCCCCATAGTCTCGGGTGGAGGATGGGTTACAGAGCTGGTATCTATATTCATTGAGGGAGAATTAAAGAAATTATTACCTTATGCAACAACTGTTATAAAAGATTCAGCTGATTTTCTAGGGAAGTTGTACAATGGAATGACATCAAGATACTCTTACCAAGATTTATTGATGGTTACCTTAAATGTTAACAGTTTGTTCACGCCTATACCCAATGAGTATGGGATTGAAGCCATCTGACAATCTGGGAATAAGTTCAAGGTCTTGGATAATGTTAACTTGATTTGTAGCATGTTAGATCTAGTGCTATACAATATTTTTTTTATATGGCGACAATTACTATTGGCAAAAATCTGGAGTGGCGATGGGCACCCCATGCACCAATAGCTATGCAACTTTTGTATTGGAGCAATGGGAAAATGACTGGAGGACTGACCCCAATAATCATTGGAATGAACATACTATCCTGTATGCCAGATTTGTGGATGATGTTTTTTGGTGTGGGGAGGAGATGAGTCCTCACTAAATGTATTTGAAATATTCTTAATGGGCACAACTACCTTTTGAAATTTGAAGTGAGAGTGTCGAGAAAGGAAATTGATTTTTTAGATGTCCACTTAATTCTTGATGAAATTGTTGGGATTAACACCTCTATGCATTGAAAATCAGCATGGCGAAACCATATGCTACATAGATCTAGTATGCACCCGAAGCATATTTTTTCAAATACAGTAGATAATCAAGTTATTTGGGTATTGAGGTTGTGCACTAATGACGTAGGTTTTTTTAAATGTACATAACAAGCTCACTAATGTTTTTGTGGAGAGAGGCTATAAGCAAATGAACACTGATATGAGTACAGAAGCAGCACTTAATTTACGATTGAGCAGGGGCCAACCATACTATTCAGCACAGGAAAGGAATGTACTAAGAGCCAAGAACACGGGAGAGAGGAAGATGCATTTTATACTCATTTATAGTAGTGATAATTCTGCTATATGTGATATAATTAAGAAATACTGGCCAGTTCTGACCTCTGATCCTAGGATCAGAGAGATAGTGGGAGGTGTCCCTAACTTCTCTTTTCGGAATAGGAAGAACTTGAAAAGACTTCTATGCTATAATTCCAAGAATAAAAATGAGAGTGGAGCCCCATCTTGCACCTAAAAAGGAACATTCAAATGTGGATTTTGCAAGGCATGCCCATTTATTAAAACTTCTAATTTATTTCAGCATCCAGTGACAAGGAAACAGTATATTTTTCAAGGATATGAGAATTGCAAAAGCAGGACTGTTGTGTATGTAGCTGTATGTTTGTCCTGCTCATCCTACTATGTAGGCAAAACTAACAGGATGTTTAAGGAGCGTATTCTGAGACATAATTTGGATGTAAGGAATCAAGTTGAGACCAATGCACTTTATGGCCATATTAGTAAAAATGAAGGGCATTCCTTTAAGTTTAAGGCTCTATCTAGACTGTATGAAATGTTATGAGGTGGAGACATAGTGAATTTAACAGAAATGGAAGAGACCAAATGGATAATGAATCTGTGAGCCAATTCAGCTCCTGGATTGAATGGCATTGTCCCTTTAAAACCAATTATAAAAGGGAAACCCTAAAGAAGAAATGATGATGCAGTTCGAGGGTGTGTTTGTGTCAGAAAAATATGTATTAATATGTGTGCTTAGTGCTAATTAGAAGCTAAAAGAGTTAACACATTTTTCATTCTATTTTATATACAGCTTAGTTTTATATGAGACTAAAAGATGTTTTTGAAACTGCAGTATGCTTTCTGAAACTTGCAAGATGCCCTCTGACCTAGCATTTGCTAGCACAGCAAAATTCATGTTTATGCCTTTTGGAAATGTACTGAGAAGCAGGTGATTATCTGCTAGGTCAGGAAGTAATAAATGAAACAATACCATATTCTATAATGTTATGATTTTGAACAATTAGCTCTGTTCGTGCTATGAGAACATGCACAGCTGCAGAGGGAAGAGATAAAGACAGACAAAGGACTGTTTAAAGAAATTAACTGCAATCTATACTTGCTTTGTGCTCAAATTAGCTGTAGTACCTTGAGTGGTAACATTGCATAGAGGAAAGTTGTATCTAACCGGTAGTCATCAAGGCCACATTGTTTTTCTTAGGAAGTTTCTCATAAAATTGATAGTGCAAGCAGAAAAACATGAATAAACAGCTGCTATGAAGTAATGATGCTAAAACTTGTGATCTGCTACGTCAGCTTGGTAGGTAATGTCTTATTAGAAAATGTGTAAAAATGTGTGTACTTCCTGATTCTAGTTAGACAAACTCTGTATTAGCATGTTTTTGTCTCCTTGCTGCAAGATTAAAGTGCCTTAACCTGAACCTGCCGTGTATTGATCTTTTTTGAAGTTAATTTTTTCCTTTGACAGATGTGGTCCTTCGGACCGGAAACTCTCGCTCTAACTCAGGTCAGATGGGCCCGGTGGCATGAAACCATACAGGGAAGAGACTACATTGGTTCTTCTGCTCTGAAAGACCTCCGACTAAATTGTCATTCAAAAGAGCCCAGCCACTGTTTCTGATCTGCGATTGGAGTTCGAGTCGACGGTTCCAGTGCGGTCAAACACGGAGGCTCAGGTACGGAGGAATTTACCTTTTTCTGTTTTAGATCAGGGACTTGTTACAGTATTTGTTTTTGTCAGGGAGATTTGTGTCATACAGATCAGGGACAAAAAAGATTGCTGTCTTGTCATAGATCAGGGAAACAGAATAGGTAGGCAGTTATTCTAAACTGTGGAAGAAAAAGAAAAATTGTGGTACCATGTGATAAGAAGGGCTACATAACATTTTTTAACTAAGTTAGGACAACATGGGAAATAAGTGCACAAAAAGATCCCGAGATCCGTCATTTACCGAAGACGCGAAATATATGTAATTACAACGTGCCGACAATGTTAGGTACTATACAAAATGGGTTAATAAATATGAATTTGATGGCAAACTAGAAAAATCCTCACTTATTAAACTTGTCAAACAGCTCAAAACTGACGCAAAAGGTCAGGTCAAAAAGCAACGCCAATTAGGCATTCCCCAGGCACACAGGTGGCTTAAGGATTCAAACCGCAGGGAACAAAAGTAACAAATCAAAAGCAATGTTTTTAGATAAAGAGGACAATAACTTGGTAATAGCATTGGCCCCTCCACCCCCTCCACTTCCCTTACCAGAATATGAAGCGAGTGGACAAGCTGATCCACCTCCGCTATACCCAACTGTCCCTGCGAAACCAAAACCGTTTGTCAGAGATCCCGTCGAGACTAGGTCTCGAACACGTAAAACAAGAGGGGATATGGAATTGTATCAGATAAATGGAAATTCATGAGCTATGAGTGAAGAAGAGATATGTCCGCTCATAGAAGTACCAAATCCTCAGGCAGAACAGGAAGGGCAGGACTCAACTATCCTAGTATATAGACCGTGGATACCAGAAGACATCCGGAAAGCCACAGAGGGAATTCCTCATCCAAAAGTTAATTTCAGAAAATTCTTAGAAGACTTACAGGGCATGAGGTTAAGTTATCATTTAAATGGGGAAGAAGAAAAAGTAGTCAGACAAATTGTAGGTCCAGATTGGCACAGGATCAGTGGCAACTGGAATCCCCATGACACAGAACATAAGCCACTCCCACATAGCAATGCAGAGCTGGATAACAGAGTGAAAGGTCTGACAGACCGAATCTCTGAGAAATGGAAGCCTAGGGCAGACTGCACTTGCATTAATCAATGCATCCAACAAGAAGGTGAAACTGTTGACAGATATTATGCTAGATTATTAGAATGTTTTAATAACCATTGTGGAATGCAGGTACCTGAAGACCAAACACATGATTCTCCATATCAGGAGCAGCTAAAGAATGCATTTTTGAAAGGTAGTATTGTACCCATCAGTAGTTTTATTACAAAACACATGGTAAATCATTGCACAAGTAGATTACAGTCCTTACTTGAATATGCAAGGCATGCTGAAAGGCATTTTAATAGCAAAAAGAAAAAAGAAAACCCAAGTATTTGCAGTATAAGATGGAGCGGAAGTCTTTGTAGCACAGTCCGGGAAGAAGGGCAAGAAAAATGCCCAGGGAAACAAACAATCTGATAAGCGATCAGAAGAGTTTGAAGAGAGAAAGAAAAGGGGTGAATGCTTTAAATGCGGGAAAAAGGGACACTTGGCAAGGGATTGCAAGCAAAATAAGAAGGTAGTCACAGAAGATAAGGAGGGTGAGGACTGACTATATGACAGTCAGGAATCACTAGAAAGGAACAACCAAGAAAAGACAAATGTGAATGTGATAGAGGGAGCAGAGGATGTGATAGAAGAAATAGAGGATGTGCAAGAAATCACAGACAGTGAAGAAAATGAAATTTTGGACTTAGCATTATTGAGCCTAGAGCTCTACTTAGCAGATACGAAACTGGAAGTTACACTTCTGGTAGAGGGGAGGGAAGTGAAATTTTTGTGCAACTCAGGGGCATCACGGACCCTGATACATCATTCCAAACTACCAGAAAATTCAGAATCACTTGACTATATATTAGTGAAAGCAGCTAATGGACAGCTGTATCGAGAGCCACTCTCCCATAACATAGCAATTACTGACCATGTTTCAGGGATGACCCAGAAAAGCAAAATTGTAGTTTCTGCAAAATGCCCAGTAAACCTTTTGGGCAGAGACCTTATGCAGATTTTTGGCATAGCAGTAGTTCCAACTATGCAGGGTATGGAAGCACAGCGACAAATGGATACTTTTGTAGTGCGATCGGAGGGTGAAACATTTTATTGGTACAGCCAGGACTTGGTTACGACTGGTCCAGGGGCAATAACCAAAGAACTGATGAACATAGCCATCAGTAAGTCCCCCTCCCTTGACACTGATAAACAGCATTTGTTGCACTGTACTCTGTATTATAGCAGCACTTCAGGACTTGATAGGGAATATGAGCAAGAACTGTTTAAAAACCGTGCAAACAGGTTAGTGTTGCGTAATCTGTACTGGGACACAGAAGGGAACAGTGTAGTTAGCTGTTCATTGCCCCAGGAATTCTTTGCACTTTATAAATCTAATCGACTACCACATGTTAGTTTGACCAAGGACAAGAATGTGAAGTGGGCAGACCTAGGAAAAAAAGTCACAAGGTGGGAAAAACAGACAGAACTAGAACTATCCGAACAGGGAGTACAAAAGCAGAAGTTAAATTGGATAACACGGACACACCCAGCTGTGCACCTGCAGTCTAGCGAGGACAGCTGATTAGCACTCTTACTAGAAGAAGAAGAAAAAGCTTTACAAAGCATACCAGAAACTCTCTGGTCAACAGGGAAATCAGATGTAGGACTTATCCGTACAGCAGGACCAGTTACAATCACGCCAAAGTCAGCATTCAGACCATAAAAGAGACAGTATCCCTTGATAAAGGATGCAGAAGTAGGAATCAAATCTATAATAGCAGCCTTACTTAAGGAAGGAGTACTGGTAGAATCTCCTGATTCACCATGTAACACACCCTTATTTCCTGTTAGAAAAGCAAATGGAGAATGGCGTATGGTCCAAGATTTACAAGC
Source organism: Protopterus annectens (assembly GCF_019279795.1). Classification (NCBI taxonomy): domain Eukaryota; kingdom Metazoa; phylum Chordata; order Ceratodontiformes; family Protopteridae; genus Protopterus; species Protopterus annectens. The sequence continues at coordinate 712,748,390 of NC_056733.1, read as the reverse complement.
TGTAAATGACACAGTAATACCTAGAGCACCTACGGTGCCAGATCCACACACTTTATTAAATGATTTAAAGCCTCAACAGAAGTATTTTTCTGTGGTAGATATTAGCAATGCATTTTTCTCAATACCGATACACCCTGACAGTAAACATTGGTTTGCATTTACATTTCAGGGGAAAAGGTACACATACACGCGACTACCACAGGATATTGTGAAAGTCCAACAATATTCACACAGGAAATGGCAAGTAACTTGGCGGGATTTATCCCACCGAAAGGCAGCTAAATTTTACTTTATGTAGACGACATTCTGCTGGCAGCCCCCACCCAGCAAGAATGCAGAGAAGATACCATAGCATTATTACAATTCTTAGCTACTCAAGGACACAAAGTAAACAAAAACAAACTGCAACTTTGGAAAAAGCAGGTTAAATACCTAGGATATGTAATATCCAAAGAAGGCAGGATATTAGATGAAGACAGGAAAATAGCAACCTTACAGGCACCCAAACCGACTATCAAGAAGGAAATTATGTCCTTCTTAGGTACGACTAATTTTTGTCGGAGTTGGATTCCAAATTATGCCTTAGAATCTGCTCTGCTGACTAACTTGATATACAAGAAACCTATGGCAGCACAAGATGTATTACAATGGACACCAGAAGCAGAATCAGCTTTCTGCAAACTGAAACAATTGATAGCATCTTCATTAGTTTTAGGATTACCAAACTATCATAAATGTTTTTTCCAAACTGTAGATTGTAAGCAAGGCTATATGACATCAGTGTTAACACAGCAACATGGGGACAAGCAGCACCCCATAGCTTACTATTCATCACAACTAGACCCAGTGGCACGATCCCTGCTCCACTGTGTACAAGCAGTAGTCGCAGCTGCAATGGCAGTACAGGCTTCGGCCTCAGTAGTGTTGTTCCACCCTCTTACACTAAGAGTGCCTCATGCAGTCGCAATTATTTTACTGCAAGAAAAAGTAGCATATCTTTCTCCTGCTAGACATCTTTCCTGTATGACTATACTGTTGAGCCAACCTCATATGACAATTGAACGATGCACAACTTTGAATCCGTCAACCTTGTTCCCAACCCCTGCGGATGGCACACCACATTGTTGCCTGCAGGAGATTGAGCAAAAGACACTACCTAGGAAAGATCTTACAGATGTTTCCTTGGATGATGCCAAGGTGACATACTATGTGGACGGCTCATGTAGCAGGGGTCCTGCAGGGAAGAATCTAGTAGGGTATACAGTAATTTCTGATACTGAGATTTTAGAAGCAAATTCTTTGCCACACAACTTATCTTCACAAGCAGCAGAATTGATTGCCTTGACACGAGCATGTACCTTAGCAAAGGGTAAATGTGTAAACATTTTTACTGATAGCCAGTATGCTTTTTCTACTGTACATGTTTTTGTGCAACAGTGGAAGAACAGAGGAATGATAACATCTACTGGCAAACCGATTAATCATGCGGTTTATTTTAGATTTGTTAGAATCTATTCAGTTACCTCAAAAAGTAGCTATTTGCAAATGCGTAGCTCATATCAAACAACAGGATAGGATTTCAAAAGGTAATGCGAGAGCTGACACAGCTGCAAAGCAGGCAGCCACAGCTTCAGAAGTATTTCTTTTGAGTGAAGAGTTACAACCTTCTGAGATTTTAGATTTAGAAATGTTAAAAACAATGCAGACACTTACTATGAAAATAGAAAAACAGAAGTGGGTAAAACAAGGAACAATCCTTGAAAAAGGGCTGTACATCTCCAAGGAAGGAAAACCGATTCTGCCATCTAACTTGTTTAGATATGCAGCTTTGTTGAGCCATGGGCAGTGCCATGTCTCAACAGGGGGGATGGTACAGTTAGTGAATCGAGTGTTTACAACGTATGGATTTACAAATGACACTAAAAATTTTTGTGCGGCATGTCATGTTTGTAATAAAAATCATGCACGTGGGGCGTTGAAGCCTAAGCAAGGGAGTTTCCCTACACCACCATACCCGTTCCATACTATTTGTATGGACTTCATAGAATTGAACAAATGCGAAAATAAGAAGTACTGCCTTGTCATTATAGATATGTTTTACAAATGGGTGGAAGCTTTTCCGATCAAAAATCCAGAAGCAGCTACTGTTGCAAAAATACTTGTTAAAGAAATTATTCCTAGATTTGGCATACCGGAAAAGATCTACAGTGACAATGGGACACACTTTGTAAATCAAACTATACAACAGCTGAGTCGATTTTTCGGAATTTCTTTAAAAAAACATTGTGCATATCATCCACAATCTGCAGGATTAGTAGAGAGGCACAATGGGGTTTTGAAGGGTAAACTTAGAAAAATAATAACAGAGACTCAAAAGAATTTGGTGCACTGTTTGCCTCTGGCACTGTTGAGTATGAGAACTGTTCCAAATGCAAAGGGGTTAACTCCTTTTGAAATGTTGTTTGGGAGGGCATATTATGTACCTCAGTGGAAACCTCTCATGCCTGCAGATCAGGAGGCCGACAGTTCACTTGCAGGGTATATGAAGAAGCTGTTGAATAATAAACAACTGTTGCAGTTAAATTTTGTTTCAGATAAAGAACAGACCAGACTATCGGAGGCAGCAGTGTGACCAGGCATGCAACCAGGCAAATGGGTCTGGGTGAAGGTCGTGAAGAAAAAGAACTGGAGCTCCCTGAAGTGGGAAGGACCGTTTCAAGTTTTGCTGGCAACACCCACTGCAGTCAAGATTGCTGAACGTGCATCCTGGATCCATTTGACACACTGTAAACTGGTCAAGAACTTTGAACTGGACAAAAACCTTGTTACTGTTACGCAACAAGAACAAAATGACCAGGTATAGAGTAAGCAGAGATGCAGAACAGCCTCAGAGAAATTGGATGATCATCCTGTTAGCTATACTGGTAACAATGATCTTTTTGTTGTGGCCTTTTCTTTTTTCAGCCACACGAGTTGAACTGAATAAACGTGATGCGTTACTCATAGACTGGCATCCAAACTTTAACACTTACCAAGCAATTAAATATGTGTATGCTGAAACTTTTAATGTTTCGAACTGCTGGATTTGCACAGCTATACCAACAGCATACGGGGGATTATTAATGACTGCTGTCCCCCTAGGGGTCAATGAGACCTGGGAAAATTTGATCTTTGATACTACACCTGTTAAGTCACAAGGCAAACTAGCATTGTACCTACCTGTTACACAAAAGGGAGTTGTGTGTTTTTACAAAAATTATACTATTCAGGTGGGTTGGAGCAATTGCAATGTGACTGTTTCTTATAAATGTTATATTAAAGCTAATAAGGAAAAAACTATTTGTGATACAAACTATGACGCATATTTTGAAAAAATGCATAAAACTGTTAGTGAAGTACAACATAATCCTATTCTTTTAAAGCAGCTTTCTATCATTGATAAGAAAATGTTTCATGCAGGGCAAGCTTATATCAATACTAAAGTAGAGAACTGTTATTTTGTTTGTGGGAAAAAGGCATACAAATGGTTACCTGAGAATTGGTCCGGCAGTTGTTTTTTGTGTTACCTGGTTCCGGCCATATGACACACTGCAGCTTTGCCTCGAGGGAAAATTCGAAATGTCAGAGAGGTCAGCAGTAAACCTGGAAATCCAATCAAGAGATCCGTGAATCCAGTGGGACAAATCGAAGCAGGATGGAGAAACCATAATTCCATGAAAAACAAAGATAAACTAATGCACATGGACTTGTGTGACACTATTATATCATGAGCTGGCATAGCCCCTGCATATGGTGCAGTAAAATCGATTTGGGAGCTGAGAAAACTGTCCAAACTTCTCAAAGTTATGAGCAATGCAACTTTTTCTGCTCTTGAATTAGTGACTGATGAACTAAACGCTATGAGAACTGTGGTGTTACAAAACCGCATGGCTCTCGACTTCACCCTAGTGGCGAGAGGTGGTATGTGCACTTTAATCAAAGAAGAATGCTGTTTGTACATTCCAGACAATCAACATGAGATAAACGATCATCTTGAGGTGATCCAGCAAGTGTCAACCATGACCAAACCCTCTGACGGACTTCTTCCAGAATTTGTTTGGGGGGGTGGGGTTCCATCCTAATGAACATCCTGATTGCCATTTGTGTGGGATTACTCCTATTAGGAGCATGTATTTGTTGTGGTATCCCCTGTATGAAAAGATTAATCAAAGATTTTATAGACATGTCAGTTTCTGAGACTGTGTATCAAAGTACTGAAATTGAAGAGTTGTTGAAAAGTGAAATGCTTTCATAAGTCTAAACTAAATGACTCTCTTAACTGCAAATCCTGAATGGAAGAGGTTAGGAGAAGAAGCAAACTGTTTATGCTTTTGAAAATAGAATAAAAAGTATTAACAGGGAGGAAATGTCAGAAAAATATGTATTAATATGTGTGCTTAGTGCTAATTAGAAGCTAAAAGAGTTAACACGTTTTTCATTCTATTTTGTATACAGCTTAGTTTATTATGAGACTAAAAGATGTTTTTGAAACTGCAGTATGCTTTCTGAAACTTGCAAGATGCCCTCTGACCTAGCATTTGCTAGCACAACAAAATTCATGTTTATGCCTTTTGGAAATGTACTGAGAAGCAGGTGATTATCTGCTAGGCCAGGAAGTAATAAATGAAACAATACCATATTCTATAATGTTATGATTTTGAACAATTAGTTCTGTTCGTGCTATGAGAACATGCACAGCTGCAGAGGGAAGAGATAAAGACAGACAAAGGACTGTTTAAAGAAATACTTGCTTTGTGCTCAAATTAGCTGTAGTACCTTGAGTGGTAACATTGCTTAGAGGAAAGTTGTATCTAACTGGTGGTCGTCAAGGCCACGCTGTTTTTCTTAGGAAGTTTCTCACAAAATTGATAGTGCAAGCAAAAACATGAATAAACAGCTGCTATGAAGTAATGATGCTAAAACTTGTGATCTGCTACGTCAGCTTGGTAGGCAATGTCTTATTAGAAAATGTATAAAAATGTCTGTACTTCCTGATTCTAGTTAGACAAACTCTGTATTAGCATGTTTTTGTCTCCTTGCTGCAAGATTAAAGTGCCTTAACCTGAACCAGCCGTGTATTGATCTTTTTTGAAGTTAATTTTTCCTTCGACAGTTTGTACTTCAGATTATGATTGGCTAACAAGTGTTGGGTCACAGTGTGAAGATTGAATGTAGTATTCAGTAAGAGTGAAGTAAGCTGGTGTTCAAGGATTTGATAAAGTTTCTAACCGAAAGCGCTTATCTGTTTATAGCCAGGACTGTTTTATCACAGAATTTATCTTTGGGTCTTTGAAGAAGTTGAAGTTTTATTAAAGGTGATCTTAATTTTAGTTTTGGTGGCAGTCCTTGTTCTTCTGCAATTTCATTATTTGTACATAGGAACTGCCTTTAATGGTGTAATCATCTGTCTGCGTATCGCTTAAACCAATGAAGCATCACAATGCATGTTCCGAATAATACAAAGAATGAACTTCTAATGTCTGGCAGTTCCGACTGACTGTAATCATCTGCAATTCATAAGGGGCAGAGTAAAAAATAAAAGGATACAGTAGGGATGTTGTGTAGGGGTGTGTGTGTGTGTGTGTGTGTGTGTGTGTGTGTGTGTGTGGGTTTGTATGCATTTACCTGATTGTGTGTGGTTTTGAATATGTCCATCTGTGTGTGTGAGAATGACTGAGGGGAATGACTGTACCAAAGTGGTGCATGGGTCATCAGATGTGCTTACCACAAGAAATTTCTAATTAGCACTTGCGGTAATTTCTGGTGATTCAGACACATGCAAATTAGCCAATAATGAGGTATTTCCTCATTGCAGCTAACATGCCCCTTTCTGAAACACATTTTCTGCCATTGTGGAAACAGTCTCTATAAGTCACAGTTCTTATTGCCCATGATGGGATTTTTTTCTGAATCCCAGAGCATGACTTTTCTGCTAGGTTGACAATTTTGCACTCCATGGCAGTTTTTTACACTACTGCTTTTAAATACTTTGCACATCTGTCCTGTTTCAAGCATGTGTTTGACCTTTTTAGCTTGTCTGTGGGTAAATGTTGAAGCCTCTGCACATCATGTTTATTTGGGTTCCTTTTGGCTGCAGTCTGCTGTTCACAGTAAAACATTATTCTGTGGTGGTTTCCAACAAAATCTGGCTATTGTTCAAAGACTATCGCCGGGGTTCACTATGCCCTGCACGGCATGCAGGATCAGTGCAGGAACACTAGCAGGTAATATGTCCACCATACGATCCAGGAACAGCCTGCGGGGGCATGCACGAGAGCTCCTGCACTTATCCTGCACGGATGAAGCCCTTGTATGCAAATCACCCCATTTGCAGGGGAAATCCATGGAAATGAGGTGATTTTACGATCCAGGAAGCTTGCGACCATCCGTGCAGGACTAGTGCAATCATTTCTGCAAAATCCAAAACGGAGCTGTGACAGCTCCAAATAAAGGCTGCATATCATTGAGGAAGCATGCCAATAGCCAAGTATAAGGCCATTGGCATTGCAAACAAATCAAAAAATAAAAAAAAATCAACTTTTATTTTTTTCTTCGCCGATCTCGGCTGTTTAAGCATAGGGCAGCAGTGCACAAACGGGATCGGGGGATAATAATAAAATAAACCTAAAATAAACATTCTGACTAAAATCAGTATTCTGCCATGCAAATCAATGGCAGGCTGAAGGCAATCCAGCCAGTGAATAGTGGTTGCTAAGGGGGGAAGCTCAGTGAGAGACATTTAACTATGCATTTGCAGGCAATCCTATGCAAATGAGGAGAAGGATAGTGAATCCCAGTTTTCCCCAGCATGTGAGTCAGGTCTCAACAGTGTAAGAGTATGAATAGCAGAGTGCAAGACTAGGAGGTAGGTGACATCATGGGTGTGTGTGTCAGCCATACTGTAAGCTGATTGGGGCCCTGTGGCATGGGTCTGCTCCTAGCTTAGCAGAGCTTAGCTAGGGTGTGTGTCTAAACCTACATAGCACTCTTTACAAAGCCTAAGTGGGTGTGCATACCACGCACCAGGATTTATAGGAAAAAAAAAGAGGCGAAACCTGGAAATAGCAAATTTGAGCACTCTGTTTGTGTGTCATGCACACGGGCTTAAACAGGAAGGCAATGGGAAGGGATAACAGCAGTAGGAAGGTAATCAAGGAGAACTAGCTCAGCTGGCAGGTGAAATGTATCAGAATCAGCCAATTACACAGGCAGCAGACCAGCCCAGTCAAGAACACTACTATAAACTAAGCAAACACCTTTCCCTCTTGTTTTTCCCACACTCTACACCACCAGTGTAAACAAGCGGGGAACCTTTAACACTCACAACAGCAAAATGATAGGGGCTGCAATAGCTATCATACAACTTGTTGAAGAGGCTGAGGGTGGTGAGGATGTGAATGCTGTGAAACCAACCCACAGTGAGAAGATGGAGAAGAGTGTACAGACTCCGGGTAACCTACCAGGGGCTACATGAGCTGGAGATAGTGGAGCACTATAGGGTGGACAGGGACCTCCTACAGCAAATTGTTGAGCTGTGCCAGCCACACCTGACACACAGAGCTAACAGAGGGGAACCCATCTCAGTGGATACGAAGGTATGTGTAGGCCTAAGAATATTAGCTGCAGGTACCTTCCAAAGGCCAACTGGGGATATGATGGGGATTTCAGAGACATCAGTATTCAAGGTACTCCACCAGTTCCTGGATGCCATGGCAGTACATGTTGGTGAGCACGTATATTTCCCCAACTCCTGTGAGGCGTTGGCCAGCAATATGCGTCTCTTCTACCAAATAGCAGATTACCCTGAGGTAGTAGGTGCAATAGACTGCATGAACATATGCATCAAAGGACCACCCAGTGAGTGGGGTAGGGTCTACATCAACATCAAGGGCTTCCCCTCCATCAACTGCCAAGTTGTGTGTGATGCCCAGGGCATAATAATGAATGTGTGTGCTGGCTGCCCTGGAAGCTATCAAAATTCCCACATCTGGCATCTGACGCAGCTGTACCAGAGATTTGCCACTGGGGACATCCCACACAGTTACCTAGTGAGGGTTGCTGGGTACACACTGGAGCCATGGCTGATGACATCCATCAGAAATGCACACACAACTGAACAAGAACTCCATAATGAGGCACATGCACAAACAATAATCGTAATAGAGTGTGTGTTTGGGATACTCAAGTCATGGTTCCCATGCCTGGACACATCTAGTGGAGCCTTGCAGTACTCACTAACTACATGTACCCAAATTGTCCTTGTATGTGTCATGCTACACAATATGATCCTGCAGAAAGAGCTGCAGCAGGAACAGCACGGGGCAGGGCCACACAGCCCCCCACCAATGCCAAGGCCTGCACAGGCAGAGAGTGACTTGGAGGAGGAACAACCTGAGCCTGCCCCAGTAGGCAAAAGAAGGCATGCCCAGTATGCCCTGACCTTGGCAAAGAGGCAAGGCATAGCACATACACTGACACGGGAGGGATCCAGGGAATAACACCTCTCTCTGACTCTCACATACAGTAAAAGGGATGCCAAACATTACACTACCTGTGCCTAACTATGTGTATGGAGTGTACTATGTGCGTCTGACATAGGAAACCCTGCAGCACCACCCTCAATACTGGGACACCCACAAGGTAAGTGACTCACACATGCCAGTCATAGAGGGGGCTCACATACCCAACACCAGTCACAGCCAGCAGGACATGTGTAGACAAACATAAACAAAGGCTGTGCTATGGCCTCTGAATAAGGCCTATGGGTAACCCCCCCAGGCCTACACAGACAGACTATAGCAGGTCAAGCAGTGGGATGTCAGTTCTGAAGGCTAGGAAGTCAGTAACTAATATGTAGGTAAGTAAAAACTAAGATCTGTAGTACACTGGTATGCCTCTAGCCAGCATGATAGTTAAGACAATAGACTGAAATGGAGTACCTGACATACCAGTACAGTCCTAGCAAATGTGTACAAGTGTCAGGTGTGCTCACCTCATCCTACATAGAAATATAGTAATAGTCAGGTGTGCCTCCCCCAATCCTGTGTAGAAACATAGAAATAGTCAGGTGTGCCCCCCATCCTACATAAAAATATAGTAACAGTCAGGTGAGCCCCCCAAGCCTGTGTAGAGATGTAGAAATTGTCAGGTGTGCCCCTCCATCCTATGCAGAAATGTAGTAACAGTCCATGTCAAATGATCGACGGAGACCCTGCAGAGACAGCATGCTACCTGTAGGTGTACAACACAAAGGTCAGCAATGCAGTACAAACTACCTGGACCCGATCCACACATGCAATACAGACGGCCATACTGGGCATGCCCACACACTTAAACACATAAAGGCCATGTCAGCAAAAAACAGTGGGCCAGACATATCTAGCAGTCGCAGATGTTAGTACAGACACTCCACAGTATGTACCACACATGCTTTGCACACACAGTGGATAGGAATGCAGGCATATATGTAGGGACAACACACTATAATAAACCAAAGGTAGACATACATAGATATATGGAAGAGGGTGACTTGACAAGGAGTCATCCATAGCTCTCCCACGCAACAGACAGCCAAAGGCCCACAACTACACGAGGGTGTGATGTTGCACACTGCAGATACTAGCCACCGGTATCTGTCAGCATTACAGAGTATGTGGTGCACGTGCCAGTTGTGCAACATGACTGTTTAAGGAACTAGTCATCTAGCAGCTGTATACATGGACCTGTGGAATATGACCCAGGTTGTGCCCACATGTGGCGTGTCAACCCCGGGATGAATGGGTTATGGCCCATGCACATACACTGCTCTCCCCATAGCCCCACTGTGACAAGCCTACTGACGTCATCTACTGTGAAATAGACCTTAGGTGAGTTATATCCCAGTAATCTCTGTGGCGAGTCCCATAACAGTGCACTGCCATAGTGTGATAAATTAGTTAGGTAGGAGTTCTAACCCTAGCCTTGGCACGCGTGTGTGTCTGTTTGAGTAGAGAGCAATGCTTTTTAGGGTGGTCATACTCCCTACAATTGCAATGCTCTACTTTGGTAAGGCTGCTGATGTCATCCACCTAGAAATACATCTCTGGAAAGGTTGTGCTCTAGTAATCACTGTGGTGCATCCCATAACTGTGTAGTGCTGTAGTGTGATAAAGTAGTTATGTGGGAGTTCAATTCCCAGACATGGCAACTGTGTGTGTGTTTGTCTGTCTGTGTAGAGAGCAATGATTTTTAGGGTAGTGAAGTAGGAGTTCAATTCCTGGACATGGCAAGTGTGTGTGTGTGTGTGTCTGTGTAGAGTGAAATGCTTTTTAGGGTCGTCACACCCTGTACAATTTAAATGCACTACTTTGGCAAAGCTGATGATGTCATCCACCAAGAAATACATCTCTGGGAAGGTTGTATCTCAGTAATCCCTGTGGTGCATCCTATAACTGTGTACTGTTGTCATGTAATAAAGTAGGGAGGTAGGAGTTCAATTTGCAGACATGGCAAGTGTGTGTGACTGTCTGTGTAGAGAACAATGCTTTTTAGGGTAGTCACACCCCCTACAATTTAAATGCAGTACTTTGGCAAAGCTGCTGATGTTATCCACCAAGAAATACACCTCTGGGAAGACTTTATTCCAGTGATCCCTGTGATGTGTCCCATAACTGTGTACTGCTGTATTGTGATAAAGTAATGAGGTAGGAGTTCAATTTCCCGACATGGCAAGTGTGTGTGTGTGCGTGTGTGTGCGTGTGTGTGTGTGTGTGTGTGTGTGTGTGTGTGTGTGTGTGTGTGTGTGTGTGTGTGTGTGTGTCTATCTGTGTAAAGTGCAAATTTTTAGGGTAGTCACACCCCCTACAATTTAACTGCACTACTTTGGCAAAGCTGCTGATGTCATCCACCAAGAAATACACCTCTGGGAAAGATATATTTCAGTAATCTCTGTGGCATGTCCCATAACTGCATACTGCTCTAGTGTTATAAAGTAGTGAGATAGGAGTTCATTTCCTGCACATGGCAAGTGTGTGTATCTGTCTGTGTAGAGAGCAATGCTTTCTAGGGTAGTTACACCCCTACAATGTAAATGCACTACTTTGGCAAAGCTTCTGATATCATCCACCTAGAAATATACCTGTAGGAAGAATGTAGCCCAGTAATCTCCGTACCACATCCTGTAACTGTGTACTGCTGTAGTGTGATAAATTAGGTAGGTAGCTGTTTGAATCTCAGACATAGCAAGTGTGGGTGTCTGTTTGACCCTGTTGGTGCAGGAAGCAATGCTTTTAGGGTAGTCACACTCCATACAGTTTGTATGCTCTACTTTGGCAAAGCTTCTGATGTCATCCACCTAGACATACACCTCTGGGAATGATGCAGCCCAGTACTCTCTGTAGCATGTCCTGTAACTGCATACTGCTGTAGTGTGATAAGTTAGGTAGGTAGCTGTTCTACTCCCAGGTATAGTAAGTATGTGTGCCTGTCTGTGTAGAGTGCAATGCTTTTTAGGGTGGTCACACTCGCTACAATTGAAATGCTCTACGTTGGTAAGGCTGCTAATGTCATCCACCTAGAAATACATCCCTGGAAAGGATGCATCCCAATAATCTCTGTGGAACTTGCCATAACTGTGTAGTGTGACTAAAATATTTTGGGAGGTGTTCAATTTCCAGACATGGCAACTGTGTGTATGTGTCTGTCTGCCTGTGTTGAGAGCAAAGCTTTTTAGGGTACTCACACTCCATACAATTCAAATGCTCATCTTTGGCAAGGCTGCTGATGTCATCTACCTAGAAATACACCTCTGGGATGCTATAGTCCAGTAATCTCCATAGTGAGTCCTGTAACTGCATACTGCTGTAGTGTGATATGGACATCTGTTAGGGGTTCTATACCCACCCGTGTCTGTAATGTGTGTCTTGTGTGTGTTTCAATGTCTGTGTGGGGAGCAATGCATTTTAGGTGAGTCACACTCAGTACATATCCAATGGCCTACGTTGGCAGTCCTGCTGATGTCATCCAATGTGGAATACAACTTTGAGGAAGGAGTACTCCAGTAATCTCTGTGGCGCATATTATAACTTTGTAGTGCTGTAGTGTACTAAACTAGGTAGGTAGGTAGGGGGTTTAACTCCCAGAGTGTGTGTGTGTGTGTGTGTGTGTGTGTGTGTGTGTGTGTGTGTGTGTGTGTGTGTGTGTGTAACTTGTACCCTGTGTGGTGCTGGGTGTGAGTCCGTGACACCTGGGCCCAATGTGGGGTCAGTTTTGCAAATGTCTTTTATGGTGGCTCTATATCACAATGCCTACTGTACAGGGATACCAGATGTGAAATAGCTGAGAGGCTGGGGTGCAATCCCATACCCATTCACATGACATCACGACCAGACAATTACAGTTAGCAACCCCAGTATTATCCAGAGCACACTCTCACCCCATGTCACATACACACATGCCGAGGCAACAGCCAATATGTGTGTAGTACATTGCATATTGGCGACTGATAGTAACTATGGAGTGATTGCAGTGGCCTACAGAGGGCATGGCACCCTGTTCATCTGTCCAATAGACACATACATGCAGACAGTGCAACTTCCCCATGTTTGCAAAACCTGTGGTGCCATCACATGTGAACCACAAAGGACATACCATGCCTGACAACATGGCCTGTATGGACAGATGCCACTGACACCAGGGAATACCAGTAGCATGCCATCAATGTAGGTGCAGGGTTAACCTGCTGTCCATTACCAGTTTCTGCCACAGGTGGCCATGAGTGGCACATCTGATGATAATTCTTATACACAACATGGACCCGACACCCCAGGTACAATTCCACATGTCACTGCACAATCATGTAGGAGGTGTGCACATCCCCGACACTGTCCATGTCATGGACTAGGGAACACATACATGGCAGGCGATGCACAGCATTGGCCACATGCAATAGCCCCCAGGTGACTGGATGGTGGATACAATACCCACCTGTGTGGGCAAATGCAGAAACCACTGGCCTGAGCCACAATGCAGACCATTTTCATGTGGCCTGATGCCAAGATATACCCATCACCTAGCCTTGTATAGAAGTCTGCCACAGTCAACCACCACATACCCATGCAGAAATGCACCCATACATGTCAGTACTGGCACCCTGTGTGTTTGTGTGTGTTGTATTATGCATAACATCACATCCACACTCACTACAACCCCCAGTGGCATACTGACGCATGCTGTCTGATGTCAGACACCTTCCCATACCCTTTGTCCATACAACCTCCATATGACCCATGTGGTGTATGTGATACCTGCACAGTGATGTGTTGTGGCAATCCCACTACTGATGGGTTGTAATCCTGGCCCTGCCAAGTGTGTCAATGTGTGTGTGTGTCCCTGTGAGAGTGTGGCTGTGTTGACGGTGGCACCTGTTCATGCGGACAGGCACATGTACATCACCTACCATATAGCTACCGTATCCCTGTTGCAGATGTCACTCACCATCACATATATGTTCTGAGGGCTCTACAACAGGTAACCCATGTGGTGCATCCAATAACTGCACAGAACTGTGATAGCACTACATAGTCATTAGGGGTTTGATACCCTGTGCTGGTAAGTGTGTGACACAAACGTGCTTAGGTTTTACTCTCCCACCCCTCCCTGACTTGTTTTAGCCTCTGTCTGCCTCTCCAACTCCGTCTCTGGTGGATGTGGAGACCTAGACCTGCTTTGCTTAGGCAGCAGCATGTGTATTTTAAGTGATGCTCATGATCAGCTGATGGCCTCTGCATGAATTGCAGCCCTCCCCTAGCTGATTGCATGTGGAACAGCTGTGGTAACATTCCCATAGCCAATTGCATGGAAACACACTCCAATATCTAGGAACATCATGTTGGTGTTGGCCCTTTTCATTCACTGTGAGCAGGAACTAGATCTGTTGTTTGGTAAACAGCATCTCAGATGGATTGGGGATTTACCTCTAACAACATACACTGTGGAAACAGAACAACACACAGGAGGGGGATGTGCCTGACCTGACTACAGACTGTAAGTGCTGCTATACTGCATTTGGAGTAATGTTGGTTTAACAGTGTGTGTGTGGATATGGCTGTCCTACATGTCTCAATACCTGCCATGTCAGTTCTATGTTTATGATGAATCCCCATCTGCAGGGCCATCTGCAGACTGGGCAGTGTTCTGTGCCTTTGATGACATGTGTTACTCATGGCACACCTATCTATGGACTGCAGAAAGCAGTATGAGGATTGCAGTCTGTAGATGATGAAAGCTGTGGCAGTTACTGACTTCATATCCCTCATAGAACATATGTTGCAACAAACCCTGTTACTACAGTAAATGTATGAGGTTATCACAGCAAGATGTCAATATTGGCCCTGTGTATGTGTTTCCAGCCCCAACTCTGTCAAGCTTTGCACATATGTTGTGCGTGCAGAGGTGCATATGTGCTGTACACCATAATTAGTGTCATCATATCTGATAACAAGCCAGTGAGATATCAGACTGCTACACATGTTCTGTACAGTGGGGGTTATAGTTGATGACATAACCTGGACATAATGTGGTTGTTTGTACAGTACTGAGGTCTGTGTACTTATGGTGAATGTCGACAGTGCGTGTATTATTAATATGTACCTTGGCCTGTGTACAGACTGTGGCAGTTGTCATTGTCCTAGGTCCCATCATATCTGATGTTACATGCTGCTCCACTGTATGTTACCATATTGGCTTACATGTTTGTAGGGCCATACACACATATGTTCCATACCAAAGTCAGTCATCAGACCAAAGTGTGTAGTGGCCCAGTATATGTAGGGATAGTGTGTGAATGGCACATATGAGGATGGTGTTGAACAGATAGCCCATATACTGTAATATTATGCTAGCTTGCCATATGTGGCTGTGGCTCTTTTCTCATTGGTTGTGGTTATGCACTTTCACACAGGTGTATCTTACCTTGTGCTGTGACATGCCTGTACAGCCTGCTATATATGTAGGTACATGTGCATTCCCCCATAGGATATGTAGGCCAGTATTGAGC
Organism: Protopterus annectens; assembly: GCF_019279795.1. NCBI lineage: Eukaryota > Metazoa > Chordata > Ceratodontiformes > Protopteridae > Protopterus > Protopterus annectens. The sequence continues at coordinate 712,733,317 of NC_056733.1, read as the reverse complement.
CATTCTGCCTGTAGCCTGCACAGTGCATTGTTACATGCCTAGCAGCTTAGTGTACTTACCCAGTGAGATGTCATGTGCAGATACTTGCCAGATGTACTGCTGCCGGGCCTCCTTTAACAGTCATGTATATCAGACAGAGCAGTGGGATGCTGTACAGATGTATGTCAATATCTAGTGGGTAGTATGTGGCCATGGCACCCCTGTACTAGCTGGTATTACATGTCAGGCCAGACAGGTGTGTGTGAATGCATAACCTATGGCATATGTATACTAGTTGTTATGTGTTATACCCATCTACATGGCTGTTAACATCCATGTTGTCAGGCACGGTACACATGTTTTGCACTATGGGTTCTGATACTTCTGGACTGTATAGAGTGTGTCAGAATGTCCACACATATTGACCAATATCTCTGCTGCAGTCGACATGGGCTGTATATGCAAGCAGGAGTACTTTACTATGATGTCCTTAGGATGTCTGCCTGTAGCCAATGGCACACATGTGGAAAGCAGATGTGACCTCCCACACACACCATGTCTGTGAAGACAATCCCAATTACAGGAGCAATAGTATATAGAACTGTAATAGTACACAAATAAAGGTTTTCCATTCCTGCAAACCTGTGTGTGGTGTTTTTTCATATGACCTCTCTGTGGGTATATGTTGCAGGCAGTAATTGTCATTTGTATGGGTGGCCCATACAGTGTCCAGGTGTTCAATTGTGAACTGTAGGCATAGTGGCTGTTCCATATTTTGTGCACCTCCTACATATGTATCTTACTGTACATGTCTGTGTGTGTGAATGTGTAGTCACATATATATCTATATATATGTACATTTAAATATATATATATATATATATATATATATATATATATATATATATCTGTATCTGCAGATATGTGTCTGTGTACATGTATCCTGAGGATGTTGATAGCTTCCACATTTTACATTTCCCATTAGAGCCAGACTGTACTGCATGTTATGTTACCAATACTGGCCTGACATCATACAGGTGGGATGTAGTACTGTTAACATCTTGTGCCCATGTCATATCAGGTCATGGTTATGGGATCTGCAACACTTGTTAGTGTATTGCAGGGTGGGCATGTTTGGCTGGGGGGGGTATGCCTATTCGTACAAGATATATATTGTTTGGGGCCTCTCATCCCCATTAATGGTGCATGTGGACATATTTGTTTTTGTTAATCTACCATTGCTATCTACAGATGTATGGCCACAAATTTCCACGTCACATGATGGGTTGCCAACTGGCTTACTGACAGAACACACACTGTAAAAGTAACTGACTCCAATACCAGCTACAAACAAGTGACAAGTGGAGTACCTCAAGGTTCAATCTTAGGTATCTACTTCTCTGAAGTGCATGCAACCACTATACGACCCTGTCTAACAAAGTTCATAGATGACTGCAAATGGGGAGTCACTGTTGACTCCCCAAATTATGTGGGTAGTCTACTACAGGGCATTACAGAAACAGATGCTTGGTGACAGAGCCATGGGCTCTAGCTTAATGGCCAGAAATGTGTGGTTATCCCCTTTGGGGAATACCATGTACCCATACGTTACCACATAGGTGGCAGTACACTAAACACCGAAGGTGTGATGACAGACTTAGGGACACATGTGGACAGTGGTGTCACATTCAATAACCACATTGCCACAACAGTGAGGTGATCCTTCTATGTGGTACACCTCATCATTAATGGCTTTTCATCCAGGAAAGCAGAGGTAGTTGTCCCACTGTACTCATCCCTCATTACACTTATAGAGTACAAATCCCCATTTGATATGTACCTTGCATAACATCTGCAGCAGCTGCAAAGGCCACATAAATACATCACTAAAAGTACCACAGGCCTAAAACACATGCCCTATACTGACCATCTCATAAACCTCCAGCTATACTCTGTAGCATATTGTATACTTAGAGACAATCTCTGCTTAACATACAAGGCCATGTCAAACCCTGGGTATTGACATCTGTAATAAGTGTGTGTAATGCCATGTACAATACATGCATCTATGTGCTGTCATTACAGTAGCAAGGGGTGTGAGTGTCATGGCTGGGACACACAAGTATATGAGACCTGCACAGCGCTGTTATACATATGAATGTGTTAGTAGTAACCCAGGGTACATGCTGTCACACTGGCATTTAGTGTAACATGGCAGTACTACTTTTGACAGTGCTGTCCCAGGCAAGGGTAGAGTGCTAAAAGTACTACTGACATCAAGCACACCTGCAGGCATAGCTGGACTCTGAGGCCTCAGTCTCATGTTCCTGATGTGTGGGCTGTGTCACAGTGTATACCCCCTACTGGATAATGATCAGACATGTGGAATGCCACTGTGGAGTACTGTCTGTACAGAAAATGTTAGTGAGGGCATACAGTATTTAGTACTGGCATACATATTGTTGTCAAACATCCATCTGACTACACATTCATCCTACTGCATAGCTACTTGCCAATCTGATGTCTGTGAGTCCCTCTACAGATGTGTAGATGGCAGGTATCCAGCTGGGATACATACAAACAACCTATGCTTGATTGTCACTGACATGTCTGCCCAGCTGGGTACTAACTGGCACATATAGGGGACAACAACCTGTAAGGACCACCTGCCATGGGTACCTACACTACACTACCATGCTCAACAGAACATGCTTGGGTACAGGTCTCAAACACAGACACTAAGCATGTGCTGTAATACATACTGCATACATTTCAACTGGATCACCTCAGTGGCCATGTGTAGAAGGCAGTGTCGGTGTGTTAGTACACCTGTAGTTTGGAACTCCATGACAGCCTTCAAAACCACCTCAACACCCATTGCTATAAGCAGATGTTGCTGCTGCTGTGCTGGACATGATATCTACCCTGTTACACTCCTCACCCTAATGGCTACATGAGTCATGCATTACCAGCACAACAGTGTTGTACATATGGATCGATAGCCATGAGGAACCTATCAAGGTCTGGCAAGTGTGTGTATGTGTGCATGTCTGCATATCTGTAGGGTACACCATTCTGAGGCCACATACTCCTATTACACTACACATTGCCACACAGTTGTACAGATAGTGTTGTTGCCCCCCCCCCCATAAGTGAGGCATGGCAATGCAACACACTACTATGCTTGTGGCATGTGCATTAGATGCATATCCCTGTAGTACCACCGCTGTGATATACAATGGGTTGTATTGCAGTCATGGGCAATGTGTGATAATCGGTATGTCAGAGTGATATCATGGGTTCCAGTGCATGCAATAACCACTAGGGGATGTAGGTGCTGTGTACACTGCCAATACACCATGGTACACCTGGTATATGCCCCATGTACCACTTTATGGTGACCATGGTCACCATCGACCATAAAGGTAACTGAAACCACAATACAGCCCACTTACACATGTGCTGTGTGCAGCCTACCTGTGACACATTGGACATATGGACTAGTTAGTTAGCACAATAAGCCCATGTCTCTCAGATGTGTGTCTGCCTGTTATGTGTCTGTCAATGTGTGTATGATGCTATGTCACACTATGTATTATCCATATATAGCTATTACAACCACCATTACCATACTGTACATGTCTGTGGATGTTGTGCATGTAACATGTAACCTGGTACACACCTCACCCTACATGTTGTGTGGTGTGTGCAATGAAAGCCACACAGTTCAGTAGCACTACATACCTAGGTAGGGGCCTAGTCACAGTGCTGCCATGTAAGAGTGTGTGTGTATGTGGATGGGTCTACATACGGTAGCAGATCATACATGTTCCAGCAGGTCACCTGTCTATGTGGCACAGTCAATAACTGTTAGACAGTCCTGTGACATGTGTGCAACTGTACTCTGGATACGTCACAGCCATGGTGTCATCACAGTGCCATAACCCTTGTGGAATATGACTGCAGACCAACCTCCTGCTGACATATTGTACACCTACAACACAAATGGATAATATTATGGAGATCACAATCACCCAGTGTTACTAACGGCTGACATGTATGCATTACACATCACCCCTGACGTTACATTGTTGCACTGTATTACAGTCACTGTGTGCATCAGAACCATATTAGCCTGTCCCTGCATTGATGACATGGATAACAGGGATGTGGCACAGGCATCATCATATGCACATGGTGTGTTTCTGGTTTGCCAGAGACCAAGGGTGGTCCATACATATGACACCATGTGTGTGTGTGAGTGAGGGATTTAATTATTTGGATGGGGCGTGGTGATGTGGTGCATGTTGGTAAGGGGTTCCCCTACATGTGTTTGTATAGTGTGTGGGTAGGCATGCACACAGTTCTGCCATGTGGCTGCCCATACATGTGTTTTTGGACAGATGAAGACCATACCAGGCAGGGTGTGCAGTTCACTGCCTCTGGCCATGGACACTTTGTGCCTGCCAGGGGTTCCACGGGTATGTGCAGGTATAGGCCTTGAGGTGCTGCTCTCCCCTGATGATGACAGATATTTGCTGGAACCATGTCCCGCCTGGGACTGGCCAGGGCCACTTGCATGAGGCCTACTTTGGTGTGGTGGGGAGAGCACCCTCAGTGATGTACTGGGGCTACTACTTCCAGTACAGGGGTGGCTTGGTGCCCTAGGATGTCCACATCAACCACCAGATGTTGTTGTTTCTGGCCTACATCCACGCTGCCATTGCCCCACTCCCACCAGGTTTTCAAGCACAGACATTCCACAGTCGAGGAGGCCCAACATCTCACCCCACCGTTTTATCCATGATCTCGTTCTGTTCACAGAGGGCAGCAGCAAGTTCAGGGATGTTGTCACTTACAGATGAGTAGGCAGCTCTCTGCAGCCTCAGGCCCTGTCTGTTGTACATTTCTATATGTGCCTATGCCTCCATGACAGCCTGAAACATGTGCCTGGTGGTACCAGTTGTGGTGCCTTTGCCAGGGGCAGGATGGCCAGCAGCCCTACCACGAGCACCTTGGTGCATCTGCCTATGTGGTGGCCTGCTGGACATCTGGCTATGCCTGCTGTGGACAGACACAGCTGGCATGGTCACCACACTACCCTGTGCACTGCCACTAACTGTCAACTTTCCCTCAGCTATGGCCACTCTTGATGGGGTCTGTATAGGCAATGAAACTGTGTGCGAGGGTGGGGTGGCTAAGAGGGGATGTCATATGTTGGCACTGTGTTGACCCCTGAAAAACCCACCTGTGACTCAATCATGCTCTCATCATCCTCACTGTCTGTGTGCACACCAACATCAGTTTGCCTGCAGGAGGGACCCTGACCCACCTCGCCACCTGTGGGGGATAAAAAGAAATGTACTTTAAGACCTGTCCAGCATTACAAAACAATACACACACACACACACACACACACACACACACACACACACACACACACACACACACACACACACACACACACACACACACTCCACCTTAGTACCTACCTATCTGTGATGCTACAGACACTCCCACATGTATTCCTTTCAGTTGCTCATCATGCATCACGCCTGGTGACATACACTCATTAATGCCACTCATTAACATCTCTTTCCTCTAAATGCCTACAAAAGTGACCACAACACAAGACCTGTTACTCCATTCACTCCATGACCTGAGTGTAGTACTGTTTACATGGACTCACTGCTGTCATTCAGTGTTCACCCTGTGTATGTTGGGACTTTGTGAGCTTGGCCCCTATATGGGAGGGGCTGATACGTTCCCTCTGTAATGTCACACACTGTAGTGTCATGTGTAAGGATTGCTCAGTACATACCTGACATGCTGCTCAATCAACCTAGCATGTGACAACTGTGATATATGTATACACTCCCTGCTGTTGTCTAGTAATTCCCCAATGCATCTGTAGTGCTCCCTAAATGGGTTGTCATTCACCTCCCTGCTGTATGCATTATTGAGGGTATACCAGGTATCTACTTTCCCTCACAGTGCATGTTCCATGCTACAGACCTTATTAGACCATCAGCTGTCCTGTGATTACATATCAACCAAGTATTCCTGTTGTGTCTTGTCAGTTTATGTTCATGTACTGCTCTATCACAAAGGGAAGTACTGCCATATCATAAACTTCACAGTCACACATGTGCATACATGGTCACCCACACAACCACACACACATGCACACACATATCCTACATGCAGCATCTTCCCTCCTCTACACCACATTGAACCTACAGATGACATGAACACCCACCCACACAGAGACACACACACACACACGCACACACACACACACACACACACACACACACACACACACACACACACACACACACACACATACAGGTGAGGTTGCACAATAATAGTACACACAGTCCTCCCATTACCCATCTGTCAACATGTGAATGCTTGATGTGTGGTTTACAGCTCTCAACATTAGCAGACCATGTATGAACAATCTAATAGTATTACACTGGCAGCTTCCAGATCCTACCGTGGCTATGGGGTGTTTACACACTCATATTGATGTGATGCACCACTCCTTGAGCTACCACGGGATAACATCGCTACATATATTAACAGTACATGAGCCTGATATGTGCCATATGTCCTGTTTATCCACATGCAGTGTATACTAAAGGTGTTAGGTGTGTGGATGCTAACCGCATTGCATACAGTCGTGTGTGTGCCTATGTGTGCACACGATTATCATGACATCATGTTGCACCCATTGTTATGTGTACTACAGCAGTCACTATTCCTGTCAGGGGTATACTAGCATGGCCCATCCGCATTTGCTTGTGTATGGTCAGTCTGCCCTACACATGTTCCCCAACTCTGCATGATTGCAATGTCTACTCATATGCACACCCCTTGGTGTTCATACACTGCCGTCACTATTTATGTGGATGTAAAGTTATGTCTGCCACAGTTACTGACCCAGTCTGTGTGCGCATACAACTATTCTTACCATTCTTATGGCTCCCTGCTGCAGTGCACTGGTGTGCCATGCTGACACCCCCTCCCCACCTTCAGGCATTTTGCAGATGCTTGACAAGTATGGGCCATACATGTGTGTCAGTATGCAGTGTCCCATACACTGAACAGCACATGTTACAGCCAAGTCCCAGCTAATATGTGTACCACACTGATACATTATGCCATAGTGTACATCTGTAACAGTTGCCATTGTAACACTGGTATATAAACTGTTGGTGCACTGCACAGGGGTGATGTTTCACATGTGTCCCTACTGTAGCCTGTGTGTGCCACCATTATGTTAATCCCTGTGGACAAATTTCACAAAAACAGGATGTTACTTATCCTGCAGGTGCCTGACATACATTTCCAACACCCCATCATGGTCACCACTGTGATGCAGTGCATGTAATAGCAACAATACGTGAAAATGTACAGCATGCATTAAGAGTGGGTGTGTTAGATGTGTGCATGGCATATACCATAGCCAGTACATGCCGGGTATATTGGCAAGCATCAACGTAAACCATACTCACCAGCTACAGGCTGCTGCCATGGTGGTATAATGGAGGGACCTGCAAAAGAGTGTGAGAGATGCAATGTTAGTGGCCACAGCTGTGGCATTGCTACAGGGTGGGTGCAGCATTACAGTACATCAACAGTACAAGTCCACAATACTAGCACTTATGCACATCTGTTTATTACTACTATGCATCAACAAACAATAGTTATGACATATCAGATATGCATGCTCTACAAGGCAGAGGTACAGATAGCTATGAAGAGGATGAAGAATGGAAAGGCTGTTGGTCCAGATGACTTATCTGTGGAAGCTTGAAGGTGTTTAGGGGAAATGGCAGTGACATGATTAATCAGATTGTTGGATGGAATCTTGGAATGTGAGAGAATGCCTGAGGAGTGGAAGAAAGGTGTTTTGGTACAGGAATATACGAATAAGGGTGATGTGCCAAGCTGTAGTAACTACAGAGGGGTAATACTGAACATTCACAGCATGCAATTATTGGAAAGAGTAGTGGAAGCTGGTTTAAGAAGAGAGGTGATCATTACTGATCAGCAGTATGGTTTAATTCCCAGAAAGAGCACTACAGATGTGATGTTTGCTCTTTGACTGTTGATATATAAGTACAGAGAAGATCAGAAGAAGTTGCATTGTGTCTTTCTGGACTTAGAGAAAGCATATGACAGGGTGCCTAGAGAGGAGTTGCGGTATTGTCTGAGGAAGTTGGGAGTGGCAGAGAAGTATGTAAGAGTGGTACAGGATATGTACGAGGGTAGTGTGACAGCAGTGAGATCTGCAGTGGGAGAGACAGATGCATTTAAGGTGGAGGTGGGATTACATCAAGGATCAGCTCTGAGCCCTTTCTTATTTGCAGTGGTGATGGACAGGTTGACAGCCGAGATCAGACAGGATTCCCTGTGGACTATGATGTTTGCAGATGACATTGTGATATGTAGTGAGAGTAGGGAACAGGTTGAGGAGATCCTGGATAGGTGCATATATGCTCTAGAGAAGAGAGGAATGAAGATCAGCTGGACTATGACAGCATATATTTGTGTGAATGAGAGGGAGGATAGAGGAATGGTGAGGATGAAGGTAGTCGAGTTGTCAAAGGTGGATGAGTTCATATACTTGGGATCAACAGTTCAGACTAATGGCGAGTGTGGTAGATAGGTGAAGAAGAGAGTACAGGCAGGGTGTAGTGGATGGAGATGAGTGTCAGGAGTGATTTGTGACAGATGAGTACCAGTAAGAGTGAAAGGGAAGGTCTACAAGAGGGTAGTGGGACCAGCTATGTCATATGGGTTGGGGACAGTGGCATTGACAAACAGGCAGTTGTCAGAGCTGGATGTGGCAGAGTTTCAGATGTTAAGACTTGCACTGGGTGTGATGAGGCTTGGCAGGATTAGGAATAAGTATAGTAGACAGTCATCCCAGGATGGACAATTTGGAGAGAAAGCTAGAGAGGAGGAATTGCATTGGTTTGGACATGTGCTGAGGAGGGATGCTGGGTATATTGGGAATAGGATGCTAAGGATGAAGCTGCCAGGTAAGAGGAGAAGATAAAGGCCTAAGGTAAGGTTTATGGATGTGGGAGAGAGGACATGCAGGTGGTTGGTGTGACAGAGCAAGATGCAGAGGACAGGAAGAAATGGAAACAGGTGATCCACTGTGGCGACACCTAACTGGGAAAAGCCAAAAGAAGACAAATATGCTTCACCAATACAGATGCAGATGCATATGCAAATGTGGTCTACTAATGTTTCCTGTGGTCTTAACTGCATGCTCCTCAGCCGGTGTATGGGTAACAATCACCTCTGTAATGCTGTCTGACACTTGTTGTACATTGGTATGGGCAGGTGCTCCGAGGCTGCTGAGGAGCTGTTCCATGCGTCAGGGGGGATGGGTTTCATGACTCCCCCTGTTGCGAGGTGATCCCCCGTACTGCATCAGTATGCCTGCGAGCATTGTGAAGCAGGTCAGAGCAACAATGCCAGACCTGCTCATGACTTCGGTTATGGTTTCCAACATCGTTGACCCTGTGGACAAGGTTGTTCCACAGGGCGGTCTGCTCCTGCTGCTCATCTGAATGCCTGCAAAACAGTAACACATACTGATTGCTGAGGTAGCTGAGGATGATCTCCATTTCCTCTGCAGAATATGATGGAAGCCGCCCTATGGACATCTTGCCTGAAAGACATAAAGATGGAAACAGTTCTCAGCAAATCATGCAGGAAGGTTACCAAAGTTCTTAATACACATTTCTGCCCCCCCCCATCTGCCACAACAAACTATTCACACAACTCAATAGGTATGGCACACCTTAACTAAGAGTGGGCAATATATGTATTCTATTGTAACACACTCTGTGCTATGTGTCTGTAGCCATGTTTC